>NW_028230439.1:14715311-14947258 GCF_043228905.1 Azolla caroliniana
TCGGCCCAGCTATGTGCAGATTGCTTCTTTCGTTCTTTCTTTTTTATCTCCCGTAAATGGCTTTACGACAAACGATTGTTCACCTTGACGCTCATCGGGTCTATTAGTATCATGTTGTATACTAATGACATGTGCCTCAAAAGCACAATGAGATTGCCGAAGTTCGGAAATCTCATGCAAGGTAGAATTAAGGATATTTTGTATTTATAAAAAATACGACTCAATGGGGATTGGCCCAAGAGGATTTCCTTGAAAATTCCTTCCACTTGAGCAGATGACATCGGGTCGTTATTATGAGCCATTGAATAATAATTGTTGGCATAGAAATAAGATAAGGTCAGACAAATAGTCATAACATCATGTTGTGATGTAAACATATCATGGACAAACATTAATCGATATCATGATCTCACATCAATGCCCCTCTAGATGTATGAGATGAGGTTCAAGATTAGGTGACTATGGTAACACAAAGGTGTTTTAAAAACCACGGGGGTGACAAATGAATGTCTTTCCTTGATCTCTAGATCGATTTTTTCATGGCGGCTCCTCGAGGCTCAACCGTGTATGTTCGCTTCATGAATAGTTTATACACGAAAAAATGTTAACAATAAACTATGTCTCTATGCCCACCCATGTGGTTTTGGGGTTTTAAGTCCTATTACGTTAGAACTAAAGTCTAAACATGTTTTATAGGCATATGTATCAACAAGGTTGTATGGTCTTAGTCATATTTGAACTTGAGACCTCGAGAACAAATACATTAAACACTTGAGCTAACCAAATGGTTTGGTCCTTTTGAATGTTTAATGTTTATGCGTATGAGAGATATGTGAAGGCATTTGCCAATATGTTTTTTAAATGAAAATGTTGAGAATTAAGCTCAACATAGTGCAACATGCGAACACACCTTTTGAGAGTCTATGATTACTCAAAGGTCAAGAGTCACACCACTACTCTCTACACATTAACTATGTGTCATAGAATCATATTCTATGACACATAACTAATAAGTTACATATTCCCCATGACTATGAGTCTTCACATTCCCCAAGAGAGAGTGGTTGTTGTAGTTAGTTAATGAAGAGAGAGGGTGACTATATATAAAGCACCCTCCTCATACTTCATATTAAGTCGGTTGGGACTCCTTGTAATGCTACATTTTTGTATCTCTTATTTTACTTGTGAATATACATCTTGTTCTTCTTGAGTACGTACTACATTGTGTTCACATTCTATCTAATCTATCTTGTGTTTCTCTTCACTTCTCTCTTTCCTCTCACACATACACATAACACACATCTCTTCCGCTACACAAGAATCATACCCAATTCTTTACATGGTATCAGAGTGGTTTGGTAGCTCGATCTAGCCCATCCGTGTGTGTTGTGTTCTACGCTGACGTTCGAGAATAACCGGTCCATCGCTATCATAGTGCGACTAAATAGCTCGTATTCGAGAGAGAAGGAAAAGAAAAGAAGGAAGAAATCTTCATCGACAATGAATACTCAAATGGGGAGCACTCTCCCTAGCGAGAAGCTAGATCGAAACAACTTTGCATCTTGGGAGTACAAGATGCACCAATACCTTGTCGGCCAAGGCTATTGGGGTTACATCAAAGGAGCACAAGAAAATTGACCCGATCCAAAAGACGCCGACTATGCAACATGGGAGCAAGCGGCATGTCGAGTGATGTATTTCTTGGCGACATGTGTGCACGACCACATGCTCAACCACATTCGAGAAGCCAAGACGCCAAAGGAAGCGTGGGAGAATCTACGAAAGATTTTCGCCGCTAACACAACCGTGAGAAAGCTTCAACTCCGCCAAGAGTTGAACAACATCCAACAAAGGGATATGTCCATCACGAGCTACACCTTGAAGATCAAGGAGCTTTATGACTCGCTCAACTCGATAAACGTCAATGTGGACGATGATGAGATGGTGCAAATATGCCTCGACGGCCTTGTACCATGGTTCAACGCGATGAGGACCGCCGTATTAACATGGGAAAATCCACCCTCCTTCTTCGATCTTCAATCCATGTTGTTGGTCGAAGAAAATCATGTTCGAACAAGGAGCAACGCCTCGGAAGGCCACATGCTTTACTCACACTCGGACGGAGGAAGAGGATGTGGCCGTGCAAGAAGAGGCTGATTCAGCCAAGGGTGAGGCGGACGCGGCCCGACTTACAAAAACAACTCGCAATTTTGGCATCAAGACGGAAGCCATCGAGGAACCTTCGGAAGAAGGGGGAACTTCCATTCTGGTCCGAGCCGACAAAACTCGGTCGAATGCGTATATTGCGGAAAAATCGGTCAGCACGAAGAAGAGTGCCGTAAGAAGATGCACGAGTTGGCTTCCACAAGCCGATAACTCACCAATTACGCCACCAACTCTGACTATGACGATCGTGGCAGAATGTTCGTGATGAGACATAGAGAAAATTCTATGTCAGCTTCTACTTCAACTAGTGCCTCCGGTCCGGAAGACGTATGGTTCATCGACTCCGGTGCCGTGACCCATATGACGTCTCAACAAGAATGGTTTTGAGAACTTCGAGAGCTGGAATGACCCGGGTATGTCGAAACCGGAGACGACACGGCGCATCCAATTTGACACATTGGCAATGTCCCATTCGGCAAAGAAGGTAACCAAACTTTTATTAAGAATGTCTTGCACGTACCAACCATTACGAAGAATTTAGTCTCCGTCGGCCAAATTGTTGAGCAAGGGATGCAAGTATGATTTAATCAAGGTGGTTGCTTCATTGAAAAAGAGGGCCGACTCATCGCTCGTGGACGAAGAAAGGACCGAGTGTTCATTCTCGACTCACACGACATGAAATCGGCCATGTACGCAAAGGGCACGAAAGCCGATTCTGACATAGAGTTATGGCACAAGCGGATTGGCCATATCAACCTCCAAAAGCTCAAGGCAATGCAATCGAAAAGAGTCATCATTGGGCTCCCAACATTCAAGGAGAAAGAGATTGAAGTCATGTGTGCCGCTTGCCAATTCGGCAAGCAACATCGGCACTGTATCCTCGTAGGATACTCATTGGAGCAAAAGGGGTACAACTGCTATAACCCCTCAATTCGAAAACCTCGAGTAAGTCGAGATGTTGTTTTTGACGAGTCCGCATCTTGGTACGCACCAGAGACAACTTCGACTCCGATTCCGCTCAACCCGGAATCCGCCGAAATAGAGATAGAAGTCGGAGATTGGCTCACGTGCATGTTCAAAGAAAGCCCGATTACGACAAGGCTTAGCGGGCCACAAGAGCCTCCGAGCGGTCAAAGCACATCTCGGCCAAGTCCGAAGCTAGACAAAGGGAAGAAGAAAATGCTGGAGTATGAAGACGATCACTTCGACGGAAATGAATCGACTCACTCCCTCGATAGTGAGTTCAAAGGCCTTGACATCTAGAAAAATGGAGCGAAGAAAGCCTTAGTATCCGCAAACGAGAAGCTTCGCCGATCCACCCGTGAAAAGAACCCTATAAGCCGATTCGGCTACAATGATTATATGGCATACCATTACGCCTTTATGATGAAGGTAGCGACAGTATGGGCACCGGAAACATTTTCCGAAGCTGTGAAGGACCCTAGATGGGTTGAAACAATGAATGAGGAGATCCAAGCACTCTCCAAAAACAAGACATGGGATCTTGTCCCCCACTCACCGCACACAAGAAGGAGATCGACTGCAAATGGATCTACAAGGTGAAGTATAACGCCGATGGCTCCGTAAACCGCTACAAAGCTCGATTCATAGCAAAAGGATACACATAGACACATGAAGTCGGCTATGAAGAGACATTTGCTCCGGTGGCAAAGATGACGACTGTGCGGACTGTGATTGCACTTGCAATGACGAAATGGTAGTACCTCCACCAAATGGACGTCAAGAATGTCTTTCTTCAAGGCGAATTAGAAGAGGTGTACATGGTACGACCACCCAGCGTCGAATCCAACATTCATTCAAAAGCCGTATGCCAACTCAAGAAGCCTCTCTACGGTCTCAAGCAAGCACCGCGTGCTTGGCATTTCAAGATTACACAATATCTTCATCAAATCGACTTTCGAATGTCAAAATCTGACAACTCCCTCTACGTACAAAACGACTCTAGAAGCTCGATTGTCATCATCCTATACGTGGATGATCTGGTCATTGGAGGAGAAAGTTTAGTCGACATCAACAAGGTGAAATCCCTCCTCTCCAACAAATTTGAGATGACGGACATGAAGGAACTTTATTACTTCCTAGGCATCGAAGTAATTCGGATTCCAGCTAGCATTATGATCTCTCAACGACACTACATTCTCAACTTATCAAGCCCGGGATGATAGAGTGCAAATCTGTGGCAACCCCTCTCGATCGAAACCTCAAACTAGATGTCGACTCCGGCACAGACGAGTGCGAGCTGACTCAATATCGACAACTGATTGAGAGCCTCATCTATCTCACGATGACGCAACCCAACCTCAACTATCCGGTCGGCCTCCTTAGCCAATTCATGAAAACTTCGCTAGATATCCATTTCGATTGCGCTAAGCGAGTATTACGATACATGAGCGGCACAATGGATTACGACATCCTTTACGCATCGGCCCCACACCAATTTGACTCGAAGGGTACACGAATGCCGATTGGGCTGACTACAAAGCTGATCGACGATCAACCTCTGGTTTTGTCTTCTCACTTGACAGCGGAGCAATTTCGTGGAGTAGCAAGAAGCAACCAACCATAGCTCTTTCGAGTATGGCTCAAGAGGATTTTGAAGGATCTCGGCGTTCCCATCAAGGACCCGACTCCCATTTACTGCGACAACATGAGTAGTATATATCTGGCTCAGAACCTGGTGTTCCACGCACACACAAAGCATATCGAAGTGCACTACCACTTCATTCGAGAGCGTGTTCAGGCCGGAGATGTTGATCTTCTACACATAAACACGAATCTTCAAACAACCGACATCTTCAACACGAATCTTCACACAACAATTCATGTCAGACCTTGGATTGACGATCCCTAACTTGCCATGCTTGAGGGGGAGTACAAGCGATAATCGGATACCGTCCGAACCGGGTACGAACCGAAGCGGACACTAGAGATCGTCTGAACCGAATACCAGCCGAAGTGGACATCAATAAAGAGGAACTGACCTGAGTTGAGCTTCAGGGGGCATGTTGAGAATCAAGCTCAACATAGTGCAACATGTGAACACACCTTTTGAGAATCTATGATTACTCAAAGGTCAAGAGTCACACCATTACTCTCTACACATTAACTATGTGTCATAAAATCATATTCTATGACACATAACTAATGAGTTACACATTCCCCAAGAGAGAGTGGTTGTTGTAGTTAGTTAATGAAGAGAGAGGGTGACTATATATAAAGCACCCTCCTCATACTTCATATTAAGTCGTATGTGACTCCTTGTAAGGCTACATTTTTTTACTTGTGAATATACATCTTGTTCTTCTTGAGTACTACATTGTGTTCCCATTCTATCTAATCTATCTTGTGTTTCTCTTCACTTCTCTCTTTCCTCTCACACATACACATAACACACATCTCTTCCGCTACACAAGAATCATACCCGATTCTTTACAGAAAACATATGTGGTGAGAAACCTTATTTCCCCCTCGTTAACAAGAAAACTATGTTGGTAAGTTACCCAACCTCAAGGCTTATCATTATGATGACATACCCCAAAGTGCAACCTAATGGTCAAGCCACACGAGCCCTCTTTTCATAGTAGGCCCACATGGCCCATCACATGGTTACATCATTACGAATGCCTTTCATAATGATGCTCTCATGGTGGCATTGTAACCATGTAACGAGGGAGAGATGTTGGATGTGTGTATGATAGGAGCGACCTCACTTGAAGTGGGTCAAGTCGTATGCTCTCAACATCATTGTGGCTATGATCATTTCGTTATAACGTGTAATAAGATGGAAGTGACCAACGAGGATGACAACAAAAAAATTTGTTGAAAAAGGATGGTGACTATGCCATTCTCACAAAAATGTGAGGATGGCCACCAAGATCCTTCCCCCGAAAAGGACAACGTTCGATTAAACACTATACCAAATTACGTAATAAACACTAATATACACATATTTATGTTTATGACATATATACGATTAAATATGTATACATGTGATTACATATATGCATATAACAACGAATGATGTAATCGAGGCATATAGCCTCTATGCACACGAAATATCCAAAAATAAGGGTGAATGTAATACGCAATCGAGGTATTCACCTCTTACACATACGACATAGATCACATATCAAATACATAGTAATTAAGGTATTGACCTCATATGCATACGTAACATATGCATGTGAACCTAATACGCAATTGAGGTATTGACCTCGTACGCATACGACACAAATCACATATCAATTATATGTCAATTGAGGTATTGACCTCATACACATATGTAAACGTTTTATACAACCAATTAATTACCATGACAACATCATTGAATCAATGAAAAAAAACATCTACAATCTATACATGATTAAATTGGGAGATGAAAGAATAGAAAAAAAGAAAGAAAGAGTTACCGAAGTTCCTTTGTTCATAGCTATCTGGATCAAGCTCGATCGCACATCGATCGATCACCATCCATCAAGAAGAAGAAAAAACAATCAACAAAAGAAACATTAGAATGAAAAGCTTGGATACCAATTGTTAGAGCTAGCTACTAATGTAAGCATATGATAAGGATAATATAAATAGAAAATAAGAGCGAAGAGAGAAAAAGAAGGGTGCTGATCCACCCGACCACCCCCCAACGAAGGGATCGAGACGAACTTGAGCCTCTATCGGTGTCCCATACCACCGCAGTGGCGTCGAGTCATACTTGGTGCTGGCGCGCTCGCTAAAAGAGTTGACCCACCACCATGAAGAAGTCTCAACGTAGTCGATAATGTATCAAATGAGGGTAGTTAGGCCTCATATTTATAGCTAGACCTAAGGCCCCCAGGCAATTTCACACTTGACCTAATGGGTTGTCCCAATCCCAAGGATGAAAAGTAATCATTTCCTTCTTTACACTCTCATTTAACCCTCACACTTTATCCAGTGTATAGAATACTATAGTAAAACTTACCACGGGATATTATATGGTCATGCACGTAACAATATCACAACCCGTAAAAGCATCAACATTAGAGGAGGTCAACGTCAACATGATCAAGGAACCATGACTGGTGAACGTGGCTAAGGAGATACCATCGGAAGAGAAGACAACAATGGTTGGGTTGGTGAAGGAATTTAAAGATGTCTTCGCCCAGTCGTACGGGGATATGGGGGGGGGGGGGGTTGAATCCGAAACTGTACCAACACCAAATCCACCTCAGTGAGGACGTTTTGGGCTACCGGATGAACCTAAACTATGCGCTGAAGGTCAAGGAGGAAATTGATAAATTGCTAAGAGTGGGCTTTATTCGGCCGGTGAAGCAGGCAATGTGGCAGAGTTCAATTGTTGTAGTACCCAAGAAAAATGGAAAGATCCAGTGCCGTGGATTTCCACGTATATGTGTTGAAATGGGACGCGGCCACGGGGATCTTGGACCAAGGAGCTGCTAAGAGTAGGAAGGTCGTCCGGAAATCGTCACTAGATCGGTTACCAGTCACGTATCTAGTCCGGATCGGTTCCAAGATGCCGAACAGGAGTGCATGGGTTCAAAGACGTGTGTTGCTCCGTACCGGTCGTTCGATAACAAGCAATGAGCACACGAGTTCAAAACTCAAGTAAACGCAAGCGATAGACGAAGACAGAATGGAGATTCGTACTCAACACAGAGAAAGCAATCGGATATAATGAAATGAACTAGATTAAACAAGGGAGGAATACAATCGGACTCAACCGGTATCAGAGCTACGCGCTCTCAAAACACAAACACACACATAGAAACACATAATGATGAAACTCTGGTTGGGAGCTCATGGGTTTCTTGCGCGAGCAAAGGCTTCACCTCCTTCCTCTAATCAATACAAAGCACAAGACAAAGAGAGAGCTCTGAACTCAAACCAACAACACTTCGTCTTCCCAATCGTGGATCCCTAAAACAGTCTCAAACCTCCCCTTTTATAGAAGAAAGGGGAGGCTGTTACATGACCAAAAAAGACAACCACTTTCGGGCAGAGATTTCCCTCGATTCTCTCCATCAGATATTATTATTATTCTTTATGCGTGGGACATAAGTACCCATTAACTATTCTACCTAGTGCTCTAAATATTCTACACAAATTTACATTTCTTGTAGTCTGATCCTTGTGGTCTGTGCCTACTTGCACAACCCTCGTTCACGCGCCGATCTGTTCGGTCTTTCTCCTCGTGCCGGGACCCTCGTTCTCATGCGTCTGACACCTTTTCTCCATGTAACCGAAACTATAATACCATTATTGATTTATTATATTGTATTATTCAATAGTCAATATTAGTTAATGATAAAGGTAATTGCATGTCATAATATATGCATGCAAAAGTGGTGTGCATGCAGAAAAGCATGTCTAACAAGTGGTGTTCATGTAAAAGTTCTTCACTAGTATAAAAGAAGGCTATAGAGTTTTGAGTGTAGAAGAATCATATATGTAAGAACTCTTCCTCCCTATATTGTATACATATCTTTTCATTCTTATACTATGATAGATTGAACCTTTCCTCTATATCTACATCATTTGTTAATGTCTATGTTTCTATCTCTATACATGTATGTTATTTGTTGATCTTGGAAGACTACTGCGTGTTTCCTTGTGCATGTAGAGTTCTCAAAACTCTAACAATTGGTATCAGAGCTTAGAAAAGCCTAGCTTATTTTGTGTAATATGGTTGGCATATCATCTCAAATTGAGAAGTTAGACAAGAATAATTATCATCCATGGATGTTTCGTATGAAGAACTACTTGATAGGCAAAAATCTATGGGGATATGTGTCAGGGGCAATTGTGAAGCCATCCTTACCAACCCGAGAAGCAACTGATGAGCAACGTGAAGTTTTTATGCAATGGAACGAGAAAGATAAGATGGTAATTTTTGTTTTGTCACAAAATATTTCAAATTCAATGATTGGTCATATTCAATAGTTAGAAACTTCTGAGGAAGTTTGGAATTGTTTAGAAAGTTTATATACATCCTCTACAAAAGCACGAAAAATTCAACTAAAGAATGAGTTGAATAATATTAAAAAAACTCCCTCAATGTCTGTGAATGATTATGTCTTGAAAATCAAGGATTTGATAGATGCGTTAGGATCAATTGGAAGTCCCGTAGATAATGATGATAAAGTTGCATTCTGTTTAAATGGTTTAAGGGACGATGATAAATGGAAATCATTCATTACATTAGTATATGTTAGAGATAGTATGCCTGATTTTGATCAGTTGGTTGCTCTAATGGTAATAGAGGAAATGAACTTGCAAGGTTCAACCTCTAGTTCAAATCAGTCTCAAGTGTTCTATGTAGGAAATAGAGGAAGAGGAAGATATAATCGAAGTCGTGGCAGATGAAGAAGATTTCGACCACAGTTTCAAGAACAAAGTCAACAAAATCAAAGTAAAGAGAATATAAGAGGCAGAAGAGGTGGAAGTACAAATACTCAAAGAGGTAGATATGGAGCTAGGAAAGGTACTGTCATGTGTTATGTGTGCGGAAAACAAGGTCATTATGCACATCAATGCTAGCATAGAAGTCAAGGTAACAATAATTATGCTTCTACAGCTAAAAGTCAAGACAATTCAGAAAATTTGCTTGTTATGAATCATGTGTCGAGTAATAACCATAAAAATATTGATCATAATTGGTATATAGACAATGGATGTAGTAACCATGTCATATAATAAGGAAGTGTTTGAGAATTTGCATGCTCCAAATGTGTTTGGTTATGTACAAACTGAGGATGATACTAGGCATAGTGTTGAATTGGTTGGGCAAATATCATTACAAGCTGCGTGTGGTACTACAAATCAGTTGATTGATGTGTTGCATGTACCCACGATCACAAAGAATTTGATTTCTATAGGACAAATGGTGGAGAAAGGATTACAAGTAAAATTTAATTATAAAGGTTGTTTTATAGAAGATCTTAAGAAAGGATATAAGGTGATTGCTAAACGAAAAAAGAGGGAAGGATGTTTACTATGGATATTATGAAAGATGATAGAACATACTTTGCACTTGGAAATGAAAAGATTGTTAATTGATTTTTGGCATAAGAGGATTGGTCATGTGAATTTACAAAAGTGAAAAAGTATGTAGTTGAATGAATTAGTGTTTGGTTTGCCTCATTTTAAGAATAAAGAGATGCATTATGTATGTGAAGCTTGTCAATTTGGAAAACAAGCTAGGTTGCCGTTTAAGAAAGAAAGATTCACGAGCTCTCATGTGTTACAACAAATACATACTGATGTTTGGGGTCCGTCAAAATAAGTATCACATGGAGGAAGCAAGTATTATGTGACCTTTATTGATGATTATTCAAGAAAGGTTTGGGTGTACTTTATGAAAAATAAGTAAGATGTTTTTTATTATTTTAAGATATTTAAGAATCAAGTAGAAAATGAAGCAAATGCTAAGATAAAAATATTAAGGTCACATGGAGGGGGAGAATATTTTTCTCATGAATTTTCAAAATTTTTATATGATTGTGGAATAAAAATATAATATACATGTAGATACACACCTCAACAAAATGGCGTTGCTGAGAGAAAGAATAGGACCATTCTTGAAGTTGCAAGGTCAATGCTTAATGAAAAGTGTATGCCTCATTCATTTTGGGCTGATGTTGTTCATACTGCGGTGTACTTGATCAATAGATACGTTGATGAGGAACTCGGGAAATGGCCAACTCGGGAGACTATATTTGTAAATAGTCTTAGTGTACGCCCCATGAGGGCTACGTATGTAAATAACCAGAAAGTTACGTAAGTATATATGCAACTAGGGCAAACATGTTGTAGCAAAGATGTAGGAGCAAAAGTAAAACGATTGAGCGTGAGAGATGAACAGAACGTGAGAGAGTGAGAGAGAAGAAGCGTGAGCTGTGCCATAACTGTGTTGTAATAGTAGACACGAAGAGCCCTGCGTGGCTGTTACACTCGACAGAGTGTTGTAACCTTCTTAGTGGTGTATATCCACTATTTGTATAGTGAAGATCTGTTCCTGTGGTTTTTCCTTGTTTTAGGGTTTCCACGTAAATCTCTGTGTATAGTCGTCTATCTTGTCTTTCTCGCATTAGACTGTGATTCGTATTTTAGCACGTAGTTCGATTATTGTGATTAATTCCGCAATGATTTCTCACCAATCTGGTATCAGAGCTTGAGGTGCAAGCATGGAAGGAAGTGTTAGCGAATTCCCAGGTATGATAGTTCTCAATTCACAGAACTATGCAGACTGGAAGATAAAGATGGAAGACCTTCTCATTGTCAAATACCTGTACGATCCAATCGACAGAGCAAAAATACCCAAGGGGGTATTGGAGTCAGACTGGAAGCTTCTGAATAGGAAGGCGGTGGCCAGAATCTGACAATGTGTCGATGTAAGTGTCCTTCAGCATGTGGTGTGGTAGAAGTTGTCCTTCAGAACGACACGAATGCCCACGAGATGTGGTAGAAGTTGTCGGGTCTGTACGAGAGGAAGAACGCGCTAAACAGAACCTCACTGATGAGAAAAATCGTACGACTGAAATATAGAGACAGTGAGAGCATCGTCGAACACATCAACAAATTCATGGGGTATGTGAATCAACTTCCTGCGACCAAGTTTCCCTTGGATGATGCAATGCAGGCCATCCTACTGATGTGCACACTACTGGAAAGCTGGGAGAACTTGGTGGTTACTCTCAGCACCTCCTGTCAAGAAGAGAACTTGTCTTTACAGACGGTGAAGACAAGCATCCTAAACTAGGAGGCAAGAAGGAAAGACAAAGGAGTTCTGTCCCAAACGGAGTCGAATCTGACTCAACACATGGACAGAGGTAGAGATCGACAAAGAAGAAGTCCGCAGCGAATGGAAAAATTCCACACCAGATCGAAGTCTAGAAGTAAGCTGGTGTGCTTTTATTGTGGAAAACCTGGACACTTCCAGAAGGATTGCCGACACCTGAGAAAAGACAAGAGTGTCAGGAATAATGTTGAACCCCGGAAGATTCTGGATGAAAAGAACACTTCGGCCATTGCTACGAGCAATGAGGAACTTCTGTTCATCTGTGAACAGACAAGTGCAAATCTTGCAAGCGAAGAGTGCACTTGGGTGATCGACTCCGACGCATCCTTTCACATTACTCCGTCGAGAGAGTACTTCTCGACTTACATAGCTGGGGATCATGGCTATGTAAAGATGGGTGATAGTGGAGAGTGCAAGATAACCAGAGTTGGAAGTGTGTGCTTAACGAAGTCGACAGGGTGTCGACTGACGTTGAAGGATGTTCGACACGTCCCCGATATAAGATTGAATCTGATATCGACTGGAAGGCTTGATGACGACGACTACAGTGGTAGCTTTCAGAATGGCAAGTGGAAGTTCTACCGAGGAAATCTCATAGCAGCCCGAGCATAGAAAGAATGCACATTGTATACAATGCATGCCCGACTGTGCAAATCGGAAGTAAATGTGGCAGCCAACTCGGCAGGGGAGATATGGCATAAGAGGCAAGGGCACATGAGCGAGAAGGGAATGCACCTTTTAGCAGACCAGAAACTTCTACCAGAAGTCAAGGGAGTGCACCTGGAGAAGTGTGTCGACTGCTTAGCCAGAAAGCAGAATAGGGCGGCATTCCACACAAGACCACCAAGGAGAAGAGATGTTGCACTGGAACTAGTGCACACGGATGTGTGCTATGTGGATGCTCCATCGCATCGAGGAGGACAATACTTTGTAACTTTTATTGACGACTGCAGTTGGAAAACATGGGCCTTCGTACTGAAGTTAAAGGATCAAGTACTGTCGGTTTTCAAAGAGTTCCAGGCAAGAACCGAAAGAGAGTCGGGTTGGAAACTGAAGGTTGTCCGAACCGACAACGGTGGCGAGTACAAAGGGCAGTTCGAGGAGTACTGCAAGTGCCAAGGTATTCAAATCGAATACACAGTGCCAAAGACCCCAGAATTAAACGGTCTTGCAGAGAGGATGAATCGAACAATCATGGAGAGAGTAAGGAGCATGCTCTCTCATGCGAAACTGCCAAAATCCTATTGGGCTGAGGCGATGTACACAACTATTTATCTAATCAACAAGTCTCCCTCAATGCCATTAAAGGGTGATGTCCCATAGACGGTGTGGACAGGGAAGGATGTCTCCTACCAGCACCTGAGGGTGTTTGGATGTTTGGCATATATGCATGTACCAAAGGATCAGAGATCAAAGCTCGATAGCAAGTCGAAAGCATGCATATTCATGGGATACTTGGAAGAGGAGTTCGGCTATAGATTGTGGGACTTAGTCGACAAGAAGGTAGTGAGAAGTCGGGATGTAGTTTTTCTAGAAGACAAGACAATTGAAGACTGGAAGCAATAGAAGTCGAAACCGACTCCCTAGTCAATCTCGACTAAGTTCTCTTCTTTTAGAGAGTTCATAAATCATTCTAAATATGGTGTACATTTTTGAGATATTTCTTGAGCTAATTTCCAAACATATGAGAAGGCATGCCAAGGAACTATATGAACAAAACGGAAAGTCACTTAAAATATCTATATTCAATTTATTTTAGCCATGCTTTTTGTAAGAAAACAACATATACATGATCTTAACACAAAGATTACCCAAAAATTGAGAAACTAAGAGAAAGTGATGTGAAGGCATCCCAAAAATAATTTGCACAATCTCACCACAAATTGTATCTCAAGACTCAACCCTCTACTTCATGAGGAATACAAATAAATCCTCTCTTTTCTTTCTTTCTATTAATCAATGTGTGTGGAAACACACGATTTTATTAATCAATGTGTGTGAAAACACCATAACAATAACACAATTGAGTGTGTCACAACTACATGGGTAGTGGAACATGTTGAATCTCCAATAGGCAAGACAATCACTCCACTAACTCCATGAAAGAAACACTTTTCACCTGAATGTATAAACAAAATTGTTACATCTATACTCTTGTCAACGCTCATAGTAATATTGTCACTCTATGCCTATCGTTAACTACAAAAGCATTACGCATATCCTAGTAATGATGCAACCCCCAATATCTCAAAAAGAGGAAAACAATCTCCATCTTTGATCTCGCGTCAAATTGCATAAATTGTGCAAACATCCACCATCTTGGTGTCAAGTAACATAACAATACTTGCAATATATAAGAAATGTGTTACGAATTAGGTAATTAAGCCAGGGTTAATTAGCGACTAATTATGTGATTAAGTTAAGCGGAAGATTAAGTGATATGTGTGTGTATGTGTGTGTGAGGAAGAGAGAGAGGAAGATACACTTATGAACAATAATGTAAATGGGGAATGATTAACTATATTAAAAAACATCATCAAATACAAAAATACCCACAATGAGGTATATATACATCTCATGTGCAAAGGTGTACAAGTGTGAGTGGAATATAGGTACAAATGTGTAAGTCCTATATTAAATGAATATGGGAGTGGAGGATCTACAATGTATCCAACTCAAGTATGAAATTCTATTTAAGGTTTTAAGGTCAATACACTAACTAGATTCTATCGAGGTAACTACTAAGTTACGTGTGTTGACTAACTAGCTAAATCTAGTAGAGCTTGATATCTCAACACACCCCCTCAAGTTCAAGTGTGAGGCGCTCGATGTCCGCTTTGTCTTTCATCGGCTTCGTCACCCTCCGTCTGGCCTTCGGTTTTCTTTGGCCTTTCCAAGGACATTTCAGTAGTTTCGGTTCCTCCCCCTCAATCCTGTGACGAAGGCTTGGGTCGACTACTTTCACCCATCGTGGGTCACGAGCCACTTTTGTAGAGCTCTCGGGCTCTTGTTTGGCCTCTACCTTCATCGCGAAGGCATAATGATGGGCCATGTACTCGTTGTAGCTAAGCCGAGTTACAGGGTTCTTTTCTCTAGATGAGCGTTGAAGTTTTTCGCTCGCCGATGTGAGCTCCTTCTTTACTCCGGGTGTCCACATGATAGGAACACCAAAATCACTGTCTAGTGAGCGAGCCGACACATCCGAATCACTGTCGTCGGGTTGATCGACTTCACATTCGAGCATCTTAACTTTGCCGTTGTCCAAGGTCGTACTTGACCGCGACGTGCTTGGAATGCTTGAAGGCTCAGGTGGGTTTGGATTGGCCTTTGGTAGAGGAGTTGTCTGAATATCGTCCTTCGAGTTGACGTTCAACTCTTCCTCGGTCGGGTCGGGTGGAGCCGAATCGGGCTTATACCAAGATGCCGATTCGTCGAAGACTAGGTCTCGACTCACCCGAATCGCTTGGGTCAAAGGGTTATAGCACTTTTATGCCTTCTTCTCGGATGAGTATCGTACGAGGATACATTTCTCCGACTTCGTGTCGGGCTTCTGTCAATTTTCGTTCGGGATTCCTACATTCGTAATGCTTCTGAACACCTTGAGTTGCAACAAGATTGGTTTCCTTCCGACAAGGAGCTCATATGGAGTTACCTCATGTACTCCATTAGTAGTGCACTGGTTCGTCAGATAGATGGCCGTGGATGCCGCTTCGGCCCAATAGAAGTTTGGCATGTGCTTCTCATGCATCATGGTGCGTGCTACCTAAAGTATGTGCCGATTTTTCCTTTCGGCTACTCCATTTTGTTGGGGTGTGTGTCAGCACGAAAACTCTCTTTGAATGCCTTCACCTTGGAGGTACGAGATGAATTCATTGAATGCGCTGACCGATATCTTTTTCGACTTGACCCTTGAGCTTTTGGAAGTGAGAGAGAACTTCGCTCTTCTTCTTCATCGGGAAGATCCATGTGTAGCGCGAGTAGTCATCGATGAAGGTGACATAGTATCGACATCCGCCGATTGTCGGCGTTTGAGCCGGTCCCCATACATCTGAATGTATGATGTCAAGGATGCCTTTGCTTGCATAGCTCTCATTCAGAAATGGGAGTCGATGTTGTTTGCTGAGTTGGCATGCTTCACATACTCGGTCGACTCGATTGCCGGAAGTCTGATGACGACTGCCTTTGATTGCATCACTCGGAGCCGTTGGAGGTTGATGTGGCCGATTCTCTTGTGCCACAACTCGATGCTTGTCTCGGTTTTGAGACATTTGGCATACATGGCCGATTTTACCTCATTCGAAATCGAGGATGAACATTCGGCTGTCTCTTCGTCCTCTAGGTATGAGTCAACCATCTTTCTCGATGAAGCATCCTTCGTTGTTCAAAAGAACTTGCATGTGTTGCTCCACGATTTTGTTGACCAAGAACAAATTCTTTGTTATTGTGGGCACATCCAAGACATTCTTGATGCAATTGTTTTGGTCATCATTGCCGAATGGAACGTTGCCAATGTGCTGAATGGGATGTGTGGTGTCGTTTCTTGTCTCTATGAAGCTGGGTCGATTGGGTTTGCACAAATCACTGAACCACTGTTCATGGGATGTCATGTAATATGAGGTGCCGGAATGGAAGAACCATAGGTCTTTCGAGTTGGAGGTGCTTGTGGAGTCGGAGGTTGAAATAGAGTTCGCTCTATGTCTCATTACTAATAATCCACCATAGAGTTCGCAAGTAGTTAGAAGGAAAGAAGTTATAATCATTTTTGTTGTACAGTTATTGTGTGTAGTTGCCTTTGTAATTGAGTGAGAGATAGACACAAAGAGTGAGAGTTGTAACTCCGCCGCCGTCTATTAAACAAAGACGAGCTTGAGGTCATTGCCTCTGAGTCTCCTTCTATTCCTCTCCATATACTTACTGATTCTAGTCTTCGGATTCGTGGACCCCCGTGGTTTTATCCCTTTCGGGTTTCCCACATAAAACATCATGTGCCTTTGTGATTGAGTAAGAGACAGACACAAAGAGTGAGAGTTGTAACTCCGCCGCCGTCTGTTACACGAAGACGAGCTCGAGTTCATTGCCTCTAAGTCTCCTTGTATTCCTCTCCATATACTTACTGATTCTATTCCTGGGATTCGTGGACCCCTGTGGTTTTTTCCCTTTCGAGTTTCCCACATAAAACATCATGTGCCTTTGTAATTTCTGTACTTCTCTTCTCGTTTTGTCTATGCACTATCTTTCTTGATCTTTGCACCCGAATACGAAAGCATATTGACCGGTTGAGGTCGGCTACATATCCTAACAGATGTCATAACCTCCTCACGAACCAGCTCCACCATTTAATTCAACTTGCCTATGTTTTTTAACACAAATTACATCTGCTTGAGAAGAGGTAATATAGTTCCTATAGAGAATCAATGATTATTCTATGCAGTGGAAGAACTGAGTGTCTGTATGGAGAGAGAGAGAGAGGGTGTTACCGAAAAATCAAAATTTGTATTAACAAGGACACTAGAATGGCCATCTACAAGGAGAAGGAGGAGGTGCTTATATAATAACCTTCACTCTAAGTTCTCTTACTAGTACCGCCTCTTGGGAAAGAGATCGTGTCTTAACTACCTAAGGAATATGTGTCATAGAACATTAACTTCTATGACACTCTAGTTACTATACAAGGAGGTGGGGTGTTCACACACTTAAGTATCCTAAAGTGTGTTCCCACACATGAGAGAGTTGAGTTCGATTCTCAACAAGCCCCTTCAAATGAAACTTCCGGAAACCAAAAAGTTGGTTTGGTTCAATCTTCGAGGTTCTTGCTTACTCCCCCTCAACCTCGGTTGGTTGACGATCGAAAGACCCAAGTTCGTCATGAACTGCCGCAACTTGTTGACTCCCAAGGCCTTGGTGAAGATGTTAGTCGTCTGCAGATTCATGTTGAGGGGTTGCAGGTTGACATGTTCAGCTAGAACACGGTCTTGGATGAAGTGATAGTGCACTTCAATGTGCTTGGTCCGAGCATGGGAGACAGGGTTCCAAGCTAGGTGAATGTTGCTCATATTGTCTCAGTAGAGGAGAATCGGATCCTTGATAGGAACGCCCAGGTCCTTCAATATTCTCTTGAGCCAAACAACTTCACATGCGGCTACAATCGTGACCTTGTACTCGGCTTCAGTGCGACTATCAGTTGTTTCTTAATACTCCACGATATGGCGCTGCTGGCGAGACAGAAAACAAATCCGGATGTCGATCATCGGTTGGCTCTATAGTCGGCCCAGTCGGCATTGGTATACCATTTGACTTGAATCGGTGTGGCCGATTTGTAGAGGATGTTGAAATCCATGGTTCCACTCACATACCTTAGCACTCTCTTATGTCGAGATGGATGTCTCGTGGAGTTTGCATGAACTGGCTAAGGAGGCCGACCGGGTAACTCAGGTTAGATCGGGTAATTGTGAGGTAGATGAGGCTTCCGACTTGTTGACGATAGAGCATTGGCTCGCACTCTCTAGTCCCGGAGTCAGCATCTAGATTTAGATTTCAATCGAGAGGAACCCGTAGTGATGGGCTTACACTGTGTCATCCCAAACTTATAAAGAAGATTGAGGATATAGTGCCTTTGTGAAATCATGAAGACGTCAGGAGTCTGAATTACTTCTATTCCTAGAAGGTAATGGAACTCCTTCATGTCTTTCATTTCAAATCGGTTGGAGAGGAGCTTCTTGATGTGCTCTATATCTGCTAGATGCTCTCCTCATATGACCAAGTCATCCACATAAATGATGATAAATACATGTCCTCGGGAGTCGCTCCGGATGAACAAAGAGTTGTCGAACTTGGACATGTTGAAGCCGATCTGATGAAGATATTGTGTGATCTTCGAATGTCATGACCTCAGTGGCTGCTTGAGATCGTAGAGAGGCTTTTTGAGTCGGCAGCTAGTAGTCGGATGTGTAGTCGACTCGAATCCAGTTGGTTGTAACATGTACACCTCTTCTTCTAACTCGCCTTGGAGAAATGTGTTCTTTATGTCCATTTAGTGGAGGTGTCACCCTTTTGCTGTTGCAAGCGTGATCACAGTTCAAATTGTAGCCATCTTTGCTATTGGGCAAAGTTCTCTTCATAGTCGACATCGTGCGTTTATGCGTAGCCCTTCGCCACAAGCCGGGCCTTGTACCGATTGACATTGCTGTCGACGTTGTGCTTCATGTTGAGATATCAAGCTCAACTAGATTTAGCTAGTAACTTAGTCAACACACGTAACTTAGTAGTTACCTAGATAGAATCTAGTTAGTATGTTGACATTAAAGCCTTAAATAGGATTTGGTACTTGAATGGGATACATTGTAGATCCTCCACTACCATGTTCATTTAATATAGGACTTACACCTTTGTACCTATATTCGACTCACACATGTGCACCTTTGCACATGAGATGTATGTATACCTCATTTAATATAGGACTTACACCTTTGTACCTATATTCGACTCACATATGTGCACCTTTGCACATGAGATGTATGTATACCTCATTGTGGGTATTTTTGTATTTGATGATGCTTTTTAATATAGTTAATCATCCCCCATCTTGTCTTGTTGTTCATAAGTGTTCTTTCTCTCTTCCTCTCACACTCTCACATATATACACACACATCACATAATCTTTTGTTGCTTAATCACATAATTAGGTACTAATTAATCCTTAGTTAATTACCTAATTCTTAACATGGTATCAGAGCGTGTGGTTTAGCATATCTGCTAAGCCCACCCGACTCTTCGTGATTGTGTGTTCGAAAAGCCGACGACAAATTCTAGTTATTCGATACCATAGTGCCACTATGTAGCGCGTGTAAGTGATTGAAGGAAGAAAAGCAACAAAAAAACAAAACAAAAGGGAAGACTTTACAACAACATGAACACACCAATGGGTAGCTCGCTCCCTAGTGAAAAGCTAGACCGGAGCAATTATTCATCTTGGGAGTACAAAATCAACCATATACCTTGTCACCCAAGGGTATTGGAGCTACATCAACGGCACGCTCGAGAACAAACCCGACATCACAAACGCCAACTACCCAACTTGGGAGCAAGGAGTGAGTCGGGTAATGTATTGCTTGGCAACATGTGTCCACGACCACATTTTTAGCCACATTCAAGATGTCAAGATGCCTAAAGAAGCGTGAGAGAACTTGAAGAAGATGTTCGCCACCAACATGACTGCCCGAAAGCTTCAAATCCAACAAGAGTTGAACAACATTTAGCAAAAAGAAATGCTTGTGTCGGACTACACCGCCAAGATCAGGAGCATTTGCAAATCTCTTCGCTCCATCAACATAATCGTCGACGAAGATGAGCTGGTTCAAGTATTCTCGGGCCTCCTTGCACAACGATTCGACTTATTAAGGACGGAAATCTTGACAAGGAAAAACCCTCATTCATTTGTCGGCATTCAATCAATGCTATTGGTCGAAGAGAACCACGTCCGAACCAAAAGCAAGACATCGGAAGGACAAATGTTCTTCTCGAATTTGGATGGTGGCAGAGGACGAGGTTAAGACGGTACAAGAGGTCGATTTGACCAATCTCATTGAGGAAGACGACCAAATTATTGAGCAAGGGCACCGAGATTGGAGGATGTTCATCCTCAACACCAATGACGTAGGCACCGCTTTGCTCGCAAAAGGACAGAAGATCGAGTCGGATATCGATCTATGGCGCAAGTGGATCGTCCATGTCAATTACATGAGCCTTCAGGACCTGCAATCAAAATAGGTTGTTTTCGGATTGCCGAAATTCAATGGCCGGAAGGCCCAAATATGTGAACCATGCTAGCTCGGGAACCAACACCAACTTCCATTCCCCACCGAAAGAAACTGGAGCCGTAACAAGCTCGACTTGATACATTCAAATATTTGGGGACAGGCACACAACGTTAGTCTTGGCGGGAGCCGATATCTCGTCTCTTTCATCGACGACTACAGTTGCCACACATGGATCTACCTAATCGAAAGGAAAAGGCGAAGTTTTCAATTGTTTCCGGAACTTGCAAAGTCTTGTAGAATGGGAAACAAAGAGGAAGATCAAGTGCTTGCAGTCGGATGGTGGAAAAGAATATTTTTCCGGCCAATTCAACAGTTATCTACAGTAGAAAGGAATTCATGTTAGGATCTCGGTCCCTCCGGATGGGATACGAAGGCAACGGAAGACCCGGTGAGAACCAGATGACGAGGCCCGGCATCGGAAGACCCAATGAGAATCTAATGTGGAGTACCCGGCAACGGAAGACCCGGTGAGAACCGGATGACGAATACCCGGCAACGGAAGACCGGGTGAGAATCAGATGTGGAGTACCCAGAACCGGATGACGAGTACCTAGCAAGGAAGACCCGGTGAGAACCGGATGACGAGTACCCGGCAAGGAAGACCCAGTGAGAACCGGATGTTGCAGGCCCGGTGAGAACCTCTCACCGGATGAAGGGACATATATGTATATATGTTTCTGAGAGCCCATTGGGGCTATATCTATAAATAGTCCTAATGTCATATTAGTATAAATGTGACCTAGGGCAAACAATGTGATATTATTATAGTTGCTATTATTATCTTTATATAGGATCATTGGTGTAACGACTGTACAAAGAGAGAGAGAGAGAGAGAGAGAGAGAGAGAGAGAGAGAGAGCGATACAGAGCATGTCTCTGTTGTAACCGCCACCAGGCAAAGATTGTGAGCAAGAGGTCGTTGCCTCTGTGCTCCTTGTTGTACTCCCTGACATAGTGATAGCTTGGAGTTTGTGGACTCCCGTGGTTTTTCCCTCTCAGGGTTTTCCACACTAACATCCTGTGTATTCTCTTTCTGTTTGTGTCCTTACCTACATTCCCATTTCTTCTGTGTTTGATTGTCATCAAGTGATCTACACTTCAGTTGTGGCCGGAGATTATTCCGCATATTTCTCATCAAATTGGTATCAGAGCAAAACGACACAGAAAAATGGACAATTCGTTGGGAGGAATGTTCAAGCTCACCGGCTCCAACTACTCAGTGTGGAAGTTGAAGATGAGGGAAAAGTCGGGGAAAAGTCGGGGACACGGTCAAAGTCAAGGGGGAGGCCTACTTGTTTCTATTGCGGCAAGCCGGTGTCGTGAAGTACGAAAGCTTCACATTAAAAGTCTACAATAAGATAAATACGTAACTAAAATAACATTTAATAATGTTTTATATATATAGATAATATTAACAACACATATGATAATATTATATATATGTAAAGAAAAATAATATATATACATATAGATAAATATATTATATTACACGAACAAAAGAGGACTTGAACCAATAACCCCACCCTATGACTCTCAAATCTTACCATTTATTCTATACTTGTAATATACATAAAATAAAGCATTTGCTTCATGATATAAAAATAAAGTTGTATGTTGTATTCAATAGCATCTTGAGAATGAAACCCACAACCTCATACACCAAAGTCAACACACCTACCATTAGGCTAGGCCCTTTCTCTTTAAAATTATATTTTCATGTTTATTGTTATTGCATATATTGTTTCATACATAAAAGCTCAAATGAGCGAGATGTTTATCATGCATCACATGCATTTCATGCACTACATGCATGACTTGTACCCTCCAATGCATCATATGCATGGGGGCACCTATTTAAATGGTGAAAGAGAAGATCAAAAAGAGATATGGATGAGATATCAATCAAATTATGTATTACATAAGAGATACCACAAAAATAGATAAAGAAGGGAAGAAGTTTAACATAAAGGTGGAGCTTTAGCTTGGCGGTCGTGGTGGTCAACTCTCAACAAGAGGGAGGCGGTTTGAGCCTTATCTTCATCAAAATATTGAAGTGAAGATTGTAGTGGTCTATGTTCAAGAAAGAGAAGAGCGATTACCTTGCAAGACAAAGTTCGGAGGTTCAACGACGTGTACAATCATTTTGTAACTCTTTCATGAAAATGATTATAAATTTCATACACTTTCTCATATATTATTTTATATCTTATCTTGTCTTATCTTATATTCCTTAAAAATCCTATTTTGTCATATCTTATTGATCTCTATTCACTCCATCTCTACTCTTTCGTCTCTTCCGTCCATAATCCCAGTGATTCCTTCCTCACTTTCACGTTATCCTTTGTGTGCGCAATGCTACACTTCGAGGCGAGCCACGTCACGGCACAACTTGGTGAACCCGATGTGAAACGGGGAAGTAGAAGAGACATCTAAAGTAAAGATCAACATCAACATGGAAAGTACGAGTACAATGGATCTGGTAATGTTGTTTATTGAAAAGTTGAATCAAGATCGATTATTTCATGCCTTACGAGAAGTCCGAGAGAAGATTGGTATGTTTGAAGGTACAAATATTTCAAAGTATGTCAATATATATTATGATGAAATGGAAATGTTTGGTGTGAATGATGTCAATATGATAGCAAACTTTTATAAACTAGTGGAAATGGAATTAAGAGATAGAATTCGTGAAATACAAGCATTGCATAGTTTGGATTGGAATGCATTCAAAGAAGCGCTTGTGACTGAATATTCTCGTGAAGATTTCTCTCGAGTTACTATGCGTTCATTTCATGAATGGATCTTAAAAGAAGATAAAGGGTTGTCTGTGGCTGACATAAAAAAAGAGTTTGATAGGATGTATGGACACTTAAAGCCAGAAGAAAGAAATTCTTTGTCTTGGCAAAAGGTTGCTTTATTTTTGCAGGTAGTTGACAAGAGATATAGAAAAGAATTGGAATTTATGCTTGAAGTGCCAAATACTGAGGATGGTATAACGGCCGATTGGAATGAGGTAACAAATGCTTGTAATAAATTTATGAAAAGAATGCAACGGAATGGTGTAATGCTACAAATACTACATATGGGAATCATGAATTGGCTTGATCAAAACATCGAAGTTCAAAGACATGATCGAGAACCATCACACGAAATGGTCCATCAACCACGCGAAATGATTGAAACTAAGAGTGAGTCTTTGCTTGATGATTTAGTTCAAAGTATGAAAGATCTAACAATTAAAGTGGCAAAGCTTGAGAATGGTCATACTTCGAGGTCAAGGGAACCATTTCGACCTCGATGCATGTGGTGTGATAGTCTCGAACATCAATTACGTGATTGTGCGGAATATAAAGACATGGAAAATCGAGACTTGGTGTATTGGAAAAATGGTAACATTTATTTAATTGAAACTAGAAGTCCACTTACAAAGAACTTTGGTGATGGTGGTGTTAAGGTTAAATTTGAAGAAGCTGAAGCAAAGAAGGCTTCCACAATGTATTACTCGGCAATGGCAGGAATGCGCCTCGATGACATGCCATCTCGATCATCATTCTGGGAGAAGGTTGTAAGTACCGCACAAAAGCAAAAGATGAAGATGGAAGACCTTCGTGTTGCCGGAGATTCTGTGAGGAAAAACACTGGATGGGATGTTCTAGTAGATGTTATGACAGTCTATGCTCAAATGGCAGAACACCAAGAGCATGAGGTGATAGTGGAAGAAAAAAGGAAAAGATCGGATGATGAGATTGGCTCAACCAAAAAGCATGAAACAAGAGAAAGCAAAAGAAAAGAGATGGACACAAAAGTTGAAAAAGGTAAATCTGGTCCTTCATTCAAATTAATGTCTGATATTGAAAAGGATACAGATTTAAAGAAAGTTTTAGAAACAAGAATACTAGACAGTCGAGTAGAATTTACACTAAGAGAAGTGTTAGGTATTGCAAAAAAGGAATTTCATGATGAAATAATTGATATTGTGCGAAGAAAGAAGCAAGTAAATGAGCAGGTTAAAGAGACAAATCCGAAGGTGGCATATGCAGTGGTGAGCAACGAGTCAAACAATATCGTTGTTGACTCTCAACATGCATCAACCTCAATGATAAATTCAACAGATGTAAGAAGCCATTACTCTGGCAAATGTTGGGCAAGAGCCACTACTGAGCATCATGTGAAGATTGGAAATGTTCCAGACCCCGTGATGGCACTTATTGATCATGGTTCTGAAATAAATATAATGAGTGCTGATTTTTACAGGAAAGGTAGATGGCCAATTGATACTCAACATGGTTGGCGAGTAAAAGCTGCCACATCAGTCACGGAAGATTTATTTGGTGCATGCCCAAATGTAAAGGTTATTATTGGTGATATAGAGGTAGATCAACATTTCTTTGTGCAGGAAGGATCTACCTATCCAATAATCTTGGGGCAACCATACATTACAGCGGTACGGATGGAGACCAAAGTCCTCGACAATGGTTCTGCCTATGCGAAAATCCGTAGCCAAGATGGACGACGAGCTGTACAATTTATGACAGTTCGCCCAAATCATGAGAGGAACAAGCAAGAGCTTCGTGATCATTCAATACCAAAAGATTGTGATGATTTTGATAATCAGGTTTTTGACTAGGACTGTTGCGAGTGAGGGTTGCAATAGTTCCATTATTAAAAGACCCTCATATAGGGCATTACAACATATGAATAAGTCATTTCATGTTTCTGAAAGTGGTGCTATATGTGTGACTAGGATGTATGAATGCAAGAGGAACTTGAAAAAGAATGCTAATCTGTTTCAATAGGCATTGAAGGATAATGGAGTACTTGAAATGGAAGAGCAGATTGAAAGTGTTATGGAAGAAATTTCTTTTGCAAATACTTTAGAAGAGTTAGAAATGTATTTGAAAGAAGATGATGAGAATGTTAGAAAGATACATGTAAACTCAATTGATATGTATTATGAGATTGATAGGTATAATTGTAAATATGAAGAAGTAGAAAGTTTATGTAATACAAAATACAAAACAATAGATAAAAAGGTCAAACCTGCTGCAGTACCATTACCTATTGGTAGTGAAGAGAAGATGGAGGCAGCAGCAACCGAGCCTATGCTTCGACCAATAGAGAAGATCGGACATCACTTCACTTTGGAGACAATAAATAACTTGAGAATCGGAAGGGGTGAATTTCTTCTGCAATCAGAGATCGCGACTTTCAAAGAAATGATCTTTAGGCATGGGAAAGCGTTCACATTCAAAGCTAAGGAGATTGGTTGTGTAAATCCAAAGGTGGTGATGCCAATGGTAATATTTACTATCCCTCATATTCCTTGGAATTTTAAACCTATTGCAGTACCGAGAGCTCGATTACCTCAATTGTTGGAGTTAGTGAAGGATAAAGTCAAGATGAAGATTTTAGAGCCTTCAAATGCACCATACTCCAATAGATGGTTCACAGTTCCAAAGAAAGATGGTTCTCTAAGATTCATTCAAGATCTACAACCAGTCAACAAAGTTACAATCCGAAATGCGGGAATCGGACCGATCGTTGATGAATTTGCGGAAGCGTTTGCTGGAAGAGTGATTTACTCTATGGGAGACCTATATTCAGGATACGACCAATTTCAACTAGCAATTGATAGTCACAATATCACAACAATGAAAACACCAATTGGGTTGGTTCGAATGTGCACTCTACCTCAAGGTGCGACGAATTCGGTTGCTCATATGATGAATGCAATGAACAAAGTTCTACATGAATACATCCCAAAGGTAACTATGCCATTTTTAGATGATATTCCTATTAAGGGATGCTTAGAAAGAGAGAAAGATGAGACTATGGTTGGAAATGGTTGTAGAAAGTTTGTGATGGATCACATTAATGACTGTAAAAGTATTTTAAATAAGCTTGAGCAGGTACATTTGACACTATCAGGAACAAAGTCTTGCTTTGGGCAAAACGAAGTTCTAATAGTTGGTCATATGTGTGGGTGGTATGGGAGGAAGCCTTCACCGATCAAAATTAACGCAATACAAAATATGAAGGAAGTTTGCGATTCGGTAACAGAGGTGAGAAGATTTTTGGGTGCATGTGTGTTTTATCATATTTGGTTACCACACTTTGCACATGTCTCAGATCCTCTCTACCAACTTTTAAGAAAAGGAAAGAAGTTTATTTGGACTGATGAACATACGCAAGTTGTTCAACAGCTGAAAGAAGCATTACTGAAAGCACCAGTTCTTCGTCAACCAGACTACAAAGGTGAAAGACCAATTATAGTAACAGTTGATACTAGCCCAATCAGAATCGGTTGGGTTATCAACCAAGAAGATGAAGACCAACATCGATATGCTATTAGATTTGGAGCAAAGATATTAAATGAAAGACAAAGAAACTATGCACAAGTTAAACGAGAATTGTGGGGTTTGCTTACTGCATTAAAAACAGATAGAGATTACTTGATTGGAGCAGATGTAGTGGTTGAAACAGATTGTTTGCCACTCATTGGAATGATAGCAAGTTGCACGACACCAGATATTGCAATGCTTCGATGGATTGTATACATCAGAACCATGAACCCAGAATTGCGGCATATAAAGGGAAAAGACAACCCAGTTGCAGATATGCTGTCAAGGGCAAGGTTCATAAATGAAAAGGTGATGCAAACTGAATATAAGAAGTGGGCAACTACAAGCCATCAATTTGCTCATCAAGAATCTATTATGCGTCATGATGAGTTTAATGTAAGTATAATGTTCAAAGACACAGAGTATGAAGGTCAATGGTTAGAAATAGGAAATTTTCTAAAGACTCAAGAAGCCAACCCATCATGGTCGAAGAAACAATTAAATGAATTTCGAAGACGAGCATTCAAGTATTTTTTACATGAAGGGCATTTATGGAGGCGTCCAAAAAGGCCAACCGAAAATCCTCTTCGAGTCATTTGTAAGGATGACATTAAGAGAAAATTAATTAATGAATTCCATGATAGTTTGTGGGCAGGACATAGAGGCATATGGGCGACATTTATGAAGTTGAAAGAAAAGTATTGGTGGCCACATATGTATAAAGATGTAACGAAATTTGTGGAAACCTGTGAGGTTTGCCAAAGGTATTCAACTATCCAGTATCGAGATGAGCTAAAACCAACATATTCATCATCAATGCATTATAAATGGATGGTTGATCTAGTGACAATGCCACTTGGGGAAGGTCAAATGCGATATTTAGTACTAGCAAGAGAAGACCTTACAAACCAAGTAGAAGGAAGACCACTACGACAAAAAACAACTAGAGCTGTATGTAAATTTTTGTTAGAAGATGTAATATGTTGTTATGGGTGTGTTGGTAAAATAATTGCAGATAGAGGAGAACTTGACTCTGATGAAGCTAGAGAATTCTTGAGCCGAATAGGGGTCAAATTATCACTTACAACTGCGTATAATCCAGAAGCCAATGGAAAGATTGAAAGAGGACATAGCCCAATAGTTAAGGCGATTGTGAATAGCTATAAAGGTAAAATAAGAGATTGGCCATACATGCTACCTTATGCACTATGGGCGGATCGAACAACTCATAGTTCAGTAACAGGATACATGCCAACTGAATTTATACTTGGCCAAAACCCCATCATGCCGATAGAAGAATCAATTATGTCATGGATATCTATTCCATGGAGAGAAGAGGTGAGCAGAGAAGAATTGCTTGCTTTGCGAATTCAACAATTAGAGCGTCGACCTAAAGATATAGAAATAGCAGCCCAACGATTGAAGGAGGCTCGACTAAAGAATAAAATTCGTTTTGATAAAACTCATAGAATTCGACATAAGAAAATAGAAGAAGGAGATTGGGTGCTCGTGTATGATAGCAGTTTAGATAATCAACATAGCACCGTCCGCAAGTTCGCTGAAAGATGGTTTGGGCCTTATATAGTAAGAAAAGTATATGATAACTTTACTTATAAGCTTAGTGAATTGGATGGGACACTAATCCTAAACGTGGTAGCTGGAAAGAGGATAAAAGTATTTAAGAAAAGGTTTGAGCTTGAACCTCCTCCAATAGATCAACATGAAGATGAAAGATAGTGGCACATGCCGGAGGATGTGCAGGTCTAGAGGGGGTGGATGTCGTGAAGTACGAAAGCCTCACATTAAAAATCTACAATAAGATAAATACGTAACTAAAATAACATTTGATAATGTTTTATATATAAAGATAATATTAACAACACATATGATAATATTAGATATATATGTAAAGAAAAATAATATATATATACACTTTCTCATATATTATTTTATATCTTATCTTGTCTTATCTTAAATTCCTTAAAAATCCTATTTTTTTCATATCTTATTGATCTCTATTCACTCCATCTCTACTCTTTCGTCTCTTCCGTCCATAATCCTAGTGATTCCTTCCTCACTTTCACGTTATCCTTTGTGTGCGCAACGCTACGCTTCTAGGCGAGCCACGTCACGACACCGTGTTTGGGTTTTGCACGTAAACATCCTGTGTACTCTTCTCTCCATTGTGTTGTGCATTCTTTCCCCGTTTTTTGTGTTTGATTCTAAGCTAAGTTGTGGCCGAGCGTTGTTTATCGGGAGCGTGTAGTTCCTGTCAAAGTGGTATCAGAGCGAAACGACACAGAAAAATGGATGAATCGTTGGGAGGCATGTTCAAGCTCACCGGCTCCAACTATTCCGTGTGGAAGTCGAAGATGAGGGACATGCTTGTGGTTAAAGATCTTTGGTTGCCGGTTCAGTTCGGGGACAAGAGATCGGACAAAATCGACGTCACGATATGGGAGGTGATGCACATGAAGACAACGGCTTACATACGGTGCTTCATCGACATGAGTCTATACAACAACTTCAATGAAGAGAGCAAGGCTCATGAGGTCTAGGAGAAGATTGACATTATGTTTCAAAACAAAAATGATGTTAATCAGGTTTCGGTATTTTGGAAGCTAGTAAGACTCCGGTACCAAGATGGCTCCAGCATGGCGGAGCACATGAATGCCTTCTAGGGGCTGATCCACCAGGCAACAACATTGGAAGTACCTCTCGCCGATGAGGTACTAGCGCTACTCCTGCTTGGTTCCCTCCCAGATAGCTAGGAAACGTTGGTTGTCACTTTGGGCAACACCGGGCCGGAAGGGAAACGGTTATCCCTAGCAAGAATGAAGTCAAGCTTGCTAGATGAGGAGGCGTGTCAGAAAGATAAGGATACGAGTTCCAACTCCAAAGCTCTCCTTACCGAATCGGAACGCGGAAGACAAAGGAACCGTAGCCCCCAGAACCGGGAAAAGTCGGGGACACGGCCAAAGTCAAGGGGGAGGCCTACTTGCTTCTATTGCGGCAAGCCGGGACACTTCCAAAAGAACTGTCGGCACCTCCGAAAAGACAAGGAAACCGACGGTACCGATTCGAAGCGGACACCGGACCGGAACGGTAATGATTGGAGGGGGCCAGACCGGAAGGGAACGGCGGCTATCGCGGCAAGTGAAGAAGAGTTGATGCTCATCACTGAGGAGAGTGAGCTAAACCTTGCCGGCGACGAGATGACCTGGGTGGTCGACTCCGGAGCGTCGTTCCACCTTACCCCGGACCGGAAATGCTTCTCATCCTACTCAACCGGTGATCACGGCTGTGTCCGGATGGGGAATGAAGGTACATGCCGAATTGTCGGCATAGGAGACGTGTGATTGACAACACCAACCGGATGCAAGCTGCTGCTGAAGGATGTCCGACACGTTTCGGAGGTTCGTCTGAACCTGATATCAGTCGGTCGGCTAGATGATGAAGGCTACCTGGGTAGCATCCGGAACGGTGTTATGAAGTTCAGCAAAGGAAGCCTGATTGTGGCTCGGGCCCGGAAGGTAAACACGTTGTACCTGATGAATGCCCGATTATGCCTGGAGGAACTAAACGTGGCATCCAACACTGCCGGTGAGATGTGGCACAAGAGGCTGTGTCACATGAGCGAGAAGGGGATGAAGAGGCTTTGTTGAGCGACAAGCTCAACCGGAGCTGGATCGGCTGAATAAGCCTGAGCCGGTAAGTAGTAAGGACCAGTAAGCAAGAGGAGCCGATATGCCGGATCCAATCCGTAACCGGAAGCCTAGTATAGGTTAGACTACTAGGCACTTATAGTCTCATAGTTAGTGTCAGATGCTTGTGTGAGCATTGAAGTACACCGTACTTCTAACAGTCCTGTGTGGACTTGTATAAATAGCGCTGATGAGCGCGTTGTAGATACAGAGCACAGAGGTTTCATATAATTTTGAAAATAGTGTGTTTTGCTGTCTCTGTCTCTCCCTCGTACTCTCTCTCTCTCTCTCTGTGTATTGTTCTTTCTAACACTTTTGCAAGCAATCTTTCACATGGTATCAGAGCGCGTGGGTTGAGAACCTCTGATGTAGACATCTACGCTTGTGAAGGAAACCCTAACAGATCGGAAAACAGACACAAAAGGAGAAATGGACAGAGGTATGGCTACGTCGCTCCCGGTGGAGAAGCTCGACAGAACCAACTACGCAACTTGGTCATACAAGATGCACCAGTACTTGCTTGGGCATGACTACTGGAGTTATGTCGACGGAGTGAACGACTCAGCACCGGAGACGACACACAAGGACTTCCCAGTGTGGGAACAGGCGGCAAGCAGGGTGATGTACTGCTTTACGTCCAGTGTCGGAGACTAGTTGCTCAGCCATATCCGTGACGCCAAGACACCGAAGGATGCTTGGGGAAACCTAAAAAAGGTTTTCGCCGCAAGCACCACTGCCCGGAAGCTGCAAATCAGACAGGAGTTGAGCAATGTTCGACAGAAGAACATGTCTGTGGGAGATTACACAGACCGGATCAAAGGGATCTGTGACTCGCTTGCCTTTATTAACATCACCGTAGAGGAAGAAGAGATGGTGCAGGTCTGTCTTGGAGGCTTGGCGTCCAAGTTCGGAGCTTTCCGGACTACGGTTTGTACAAGGGAGAATACGCCCTCATTTTTCGACTTACAGTCGATGCTCCTTGTAGAGGAGAACCACGCCGGTGCATTTACTAGTGCACCCCCAGACAACCGGATGCTGTACATGGGAGTGGATCGGTCCCGCGGGTGTGGTGGACGAGGCAGGTCGGCACGCAATGGAGGCGGCCGGCAGGAGCAGGAACGAAGGCACAGTGAGCGTGCCAACAGCAGTTCCGGGACTCAAGGTGGTGCCGGAGGCCGGCAAGAAAAATCCGCTACGGAATGCTGGTACTGTGGCAAAAAGGGCCACAGGGAAAGCGAGTGCTGGAGAAAGCGTGCTGATTCGGACAAATCCGGATCCGGCAAGACCGGTAAGGAAGGCCGGCAAAGCTCGCACTACGCATACGGATCGGGAGGATCAAAGAACGGTAAGGGGCCAGCCTTGGTGATGAAGCACAAGGCAAACTCAATGAAGAAGAGCAATTCCAAATCGGAGGAAGTGTGGTACGTTGACTCCGGCGCATCGAACCACATGAAGAGCCATGGGGAGTGGTTGTCCTTTTTGGAGAAGCCGGATCAACCGGGAGTTGTCGAAACCGAAGACGACACTCCCCACCCGATCATGCACATCGGAGAAGTCCCTTTGAGCCATGTCGGACAGAGGGGGAAGCTGATGAATGTATTACATGTTCCGACGATCACGAAGAACCTGGTGTCGGTCAGACAGAACGTCGACCAGGGGATGCAGGTGCAGTTTACGCACCTCGGCTGCTTCATTGAGGATGAAGGCGAAGTTATTGCGCAAGGGCGCAGAGATGGGAGGATGTTTATCCTCTACACCAATGACGTTGGCACCGCACTGTTCGCCAAAGGACAGAAGGTCAAGTCGGATATCGACTTGTGGCACAAGCGGATCGGCCACGTCAACTACCAGAGGCTTCAAGACCTGCAAACGGAACAAGTCGTTTTTGGTTTGCTGAAGTTTAGCGGCCGGAGAGCCCAGATTTGTGAAGCTTTCCAACTCGGGAAGCAACACCGGCTTCCATTCCCCACCGAAAGAAATCGAAGCTGTAACAAGCTCGATCTTATCCATTCGGATGTGTGGGGACCGGCACAAAATGTCAGCATTGGCGGGAGTTGATATTTCGTCTCCTTCATCGACGACTACACGCGGCATACGTGGATCTACCTCATTGAGCGGAAGAGTGAAGTTTTTGAGTGTTTTCGAAGCCTCTAGAAGATGGTGGAATGAGAATCGGAGAGGAAGATCAAATGCCTACGGTCGGATGGCAGAAAAGAGTACTTTTCTGGCCAATTCAACAGCTATCTGCAACAGAAAGGAATTGAGCGAGAATTCAGCTGCAGATACACATCGCAACAGAACAGTGTAGCCGAAAGGAAGAATCGGTAGCTGATTGACGCGGCTAGGGCAATGCTAGAGGAAAAGAGCATGCCCAAGTTCTATTGGGCGGAGGTGGTCCAAATGGTCGTTTACATCCAGAACCGGATCGGGGACAAGGTGTCAGCTCATGAGTTGTATTTCGGGTGCAAGCCGAATTTGAGACACCTCTGGATATTTGGCAGCATAGCCTATGTACATGTTCCGGATGAGAAGCGGAGAAAGCTGGATGAAAAATCGGAAAATTGCATCCTAGTCGGCTATGCTCAAGAGCAAAAGGGGTATAAGTGTTATAACCCCCGAACGAAGTAGGTCTGAGTCAGCCGAGATGTCGATTTTGATGAATCGGCATCGTGGTATTCCTTACCGACTATGACTTTCGATCCCGACCCGATGTCGGAGGATGGGGCTAGTGAGCCCGAACCGGCCCAAGTAGAGAAAGATGAAGCCGGGACTCAAGATGAGAGTCCGGAATCGTTTCGGTTAAGCGGACCGAATGAGAGACTGGATCAGTCCAACCAGTCGGATGATGAGACGACGAGTAGTGGAGACTCTGTCGTGCTCTCCCCGTGCAAGGAACCGAGGAGACGATTCACACGCAAAGAGAAAGGGAAGCAGAAGATGTCGGAATTCGAGACCGGCAATGATGAGTCGGATCGGTGCGTATCTGACTTCGACAAGGACATAGGTAGATCTTCGGGAACGAAGACCGAACCGGCCAAGAAGGGACTCATACAGGGTAACGGTGAGTTATGCTAGTCCACCCGCCAGAAGGATCTCGTTAAACGGTACGAGTATAACGAGTACATGGCGCATCATTATGCGTACATGACCAAGGTGGCGGAAGTGTGTGAGCCGGAGAGCTACGCAGAAGCGACAAAGGACGCAAATTGGCGCGCCGCTATGGAGGAAGAAATGCGGGCGCTGGATGCCAACGGAACTTGGGACCTGGTTGACCTTCCCCGTCACTGTAAACCGATCGGATGCAAGTGGGTGTACAAGATAAAGTACAATGCCGACGGTACAATTAACCGGTACAAGGCCTTGTTAGTGGCGAAGGGATATGCGCAGACCCACGGAATCGACTACGACGAGAACTTCGCTCCTGTAGCGAAGATGACGACAGTTCGTGTGGTACTGGCGGTTGCTGCGGCAAGGGGGTGGCATCTTCATCAGATGGATGTGAAGAATGCCTTCCTTCAAGGAGATCTTGAAGAAGAAGTCTTTATGACTCAGGCCCCCGGATTTCAGTCGGAGATGAACAAGTCGGCGGTATGTTGGCTGAGGAAGTCGTTGTACGGCTTGAAGCAAGCCCCCCGTGCTTGGAATGTTAAGATCACGCGCCGGTTGCGAAAGATGGGGTTTGTTGCCTCTAAGTCAGACTCTTCCCTGTTCATCCGTCAAGGCTCAAACGGTCTGGTATGTATCTTACTCTATGTTGATGATTTAGTCATCACCGGCCTAGGTCTTCCGGAAATCAACCGCGTCAAGTCCCAGTTGTCAGACGCATTCAATATGAAGGATTTGGTGGACCTTCATTATTTTTTGGGGATCGAGGTGATCCGCACCCCCGATGGCATATTGCTTTCTCAATGCCATTATGTGTTAAATATGCTGTACAAGTTCGGCATGACAGAATGCCGACCTGTCTCCACACCCCTGGACCGGAATCAGAAGATCCGCCCCAACTCCGGACCAACCTGCGATGAGAAACGGTTCCGACAAATAGTCGGAAGCCTGATCTACTTGACCATCACCCGACCCGACATTAGCTATCTGGTCGGAGTGGTAAGCCAATTCATGCAGAAGCCGACCGTGGAGCACCTTCTGTGCGCGCAACGAATACTGAGGTATGTAAGCGGCACTAAGGACCGGGGGCTCTTATACCGGAAAGGTATAACCGAAGAGCTTGTCGGCTACACGGATGCCAATTGGGTTGGCGATGCAACGGATCGTTGCTCAACTTCCGGCTTTATGTTTTCTCTTGGGAGTGCGGCTGTTGTGTGGAGCAGCAAAAAGCAGCCAACAGTGGCTCTATCCAGCACTGAGGCTGAATACCGGGGCGTGACCGTTGCCACCTGCGAAGCCATTTGGCTTCGGCGACTACTGCAAGACCTGCGGATCGAGGTACCGATCCCGATCCTGATCTACTGCGATAACCTTAGCAGCATGCAGCTGGCCAAGAACCCTGTGTTCCATGCTTGCACAAATCACATAGAAGTGCATTATCACTTCGTGCGTGAGCGGGTCTTGAGCGGTGAAGTTGAACTACGGTATGTTCACATGGATCGGCAAGTTGCCGACATCTTCACCAAGCCGCTCGGGTCGGACAAGTTGCAGCACTTTGCCAAAATGCTTGGTGTTCAGCATCTCGACGTGCCGCACTTGAGGGGGAGATGCAAGGGCAAAGACACTACCGAAACGGGCAAAGGCAAAAGAACTGTTGAACCCGTAGGTAAGAGAAGATCCGGTAGAGGTGGAGACAAGAAGAAAAATGAAGCCGAATCGACGAAGGAAGTCGGCACATCCGAACAAGTCGGTGAACCGGCTGAAGAAGCCAAGGGAAGTACAGAGAAGGCCAAGACCCGGACGTGGTCTGATGTGGTGAGAGGCTTGAAGCCGAAAATCTAATCGGAGGATACCGATTCGGACAAGAGCTGGAACGAGTCAGAGACAACCGATTTGGATCAATAGACGGATCCGGATGTGTCCGATCAACGAAAGGCCAAGGAGACACGGATGCAGCGGAAGTCAATGCCAGCGCGGTGGAACCGACGGATCGGCAAACGCCGGAGTCATAGCAGCGAAGGAGCTGAGATGGGCCTATTGAGCATACATGCCGAAGGTTGAGGCGCGTAGAACCAAAGGGGTCGTGGCAAACGGAACCGGACCGGACAAGGAGCGCGAGCAAGGCGAAGCGACGCCAGGAGAAGTCGGTTGGAAGAACCAGCTACCACAGAGGTTGACACTACGACCCTACCTCAGGTTGAGCTTGAGGGGGAGTGTTGAGTGGCAAGCTCAACCGGAGCCGGATCAGCTGAATAAGCCTGAGCTGGTAAGCAGTAAGGACCGATAAGCAAGAGGAGCCGATATGCCGGATCCAATCCGTAACCGGAAGCCTAGTATAGGTTAGACTACTAGGCAGTTATAGTCTCGTAGTTAGTGTCAGATGCTCGTGTGAGCATTGAAGTACACCGTACTTCTAACAGTCCCGTGTGGACTTGTATAAATAGCGTTGATGAGCACTTTGTAGATACAGAGCACACAGGATTCATATAATTTTGAAAATAGTGTGTTTTACTCGCTGTGTCTCTCCCTCGTACTCTCTCTCTCTCTCTGTATTGTTCTTTCTAACGCTTCCGCAATCAATCTTTCACAGGCTTGCAGCAGACAACCTCATTCTAGTGAAGAACGTGCACTTGGAGAAGTGCACTGATTGTCTGGCCGGTAAACAAAACCGGACCTCCTTTCGATTGAGGCCACCAATGAGACGTAATGCACCACTGGAGTTGGTGCATACTGATGTATGTTAAGAGGACACGAAGTCACATGCCGGATCGCAGTACTTCGTGATGTTCATAGATGACCACAGCCGGAAGCTGTGGGCCACACCGTTAAAGACAAAGGATCAGGTGCTATCCGTCTTCAAAGATCTCCACGCGAGAGTGGAAAGAGAAACCGGCCGGAAGCTGAAGGCGGTTCGAGCTGATAACGGAGGTGAATACCGGGGGCAGTTCGAGGAGTATTGTCGCTCGAAGGGAATCTAGCTCGAATTTACCGTGCCGAAGACGCCGGAACTAAATGGGCTAGCCGAGATGATGAACCGGACCATAATGGAGAGGGTCCGGAGTATATGCTGGCACATGCAAAACTACCCAAGAAGTTTTGGGCTGAGGCACTATCGACGGCAACATATGTGATAAACAGATCACCCTTAGTACCCTTGGACCGAGACACGCCACAGAGAGTCTGGACCGGTAAGGAAGTTTCCTACCGGCATCTGAAGGTATTTGGGTGTCTTGCGTATGTGCATGTAGCTAAGGACCAGAGAGGAAAACTAGATCCGAGGACCCGACCATGCATATTCCTCGGTTACGACGACGATGAGTTTGGCTACCGAGTGTGGGACCCGGTCGACAAGAAGGTATTCCAGAGTCGAGATATTATCTTCATGGAGGACAAGAAGCTCGCCGACTGGGAGTCGGAGAAGAAGATAATGAACCCCGAGTCGACCAGTAAGGATCTATTCTACGATGAGCAGAACCAACCGGCAAGAGACCGGTTAGCACTCGAGGAACCAGCCGGTTACGGTGAGGATATTGAACCGGCAGAAGAAGAAGTAGAGGAAGCTGAAACCGGAACCGGCCAAGACCCCGAATCGGATTCAGATGAAGAGCAAATGGAGGAGCCGGTTATCGAAGCCCAAAGACGGAGATATCCTCTTAGAGAGAGAAGGCCCGTCCGGAGATTTCCGGATGTAGAGCATGTGCTGCTAACCGATGAGGGGGAGCCAGAGAGCTTCGAAGAAGCGAAGGATGACACCCATAACCGCAAATGGTTAAGTGCCATGCAGGATGAGATGGATTCCTTGCATGAGAACCATATGTACGAATTGTTGGAGTTGCCGAAAGGAAAGTGGGCACTCCGAAAAAAGTGGGTGTACAAGTTGAAACCGGGAGATGCCGGCAACCCCCCGAGATACAAAGCCAGGATCGTGGTGAAGGGGTTCCAGCAGAAGAAGGGCGTGGACTTCAACGAGATATTTGCCCCGGTAGTAAAGATGACCTCCATCCGGACGGTGCTGAGTATAGCGGCAAGCATGGACGTTGAGGTAGAGCAGCTAGACGTGAAGACGACATTCCTTCACGGTGACCTCGAAGAGGAGATCTACATGCAGCAACCGGAAGGATTCGTGGAGAAAGGGAAGGAGCACCTGGTATGCCAGTTGAAGAAGAGCCTGTATGGACTGAAGCAGGCTCCTCGACAATGGTACCGGAAGTTCGACTCCTTCATGACCGATCAAGGGTACCACAAGACACAGGCCAATCACTGCGTGTTTGTGAAGAAGTTCGAAGGAGGCGACTTCCTGATACTCCTCTTGTACGTGGATGACATCTTGATCATCGGACGGGACCAAGCTAGAATACCAACCGAACTTTTGCAATGAAAGACTTGGGTCCGGCAAGACAGATGCTGGGGATGCATATCATCCGGAATTGGCCAACGAAGCAATTGTGGCTGTCACAAGAGAAGTACGTGACAAAGGTGCTTCAGCGGTTCAACATGTTAGAAGCGAAACCGGTCGGTTCGACACTCCCGGCAAACTGCAGATTATCCAGTAAGCCCAAAGACGAAAGCAGAGAAGGCTGATATGATGAAGGTTCCATATGCCTCTGCCGTCGGGAGCTTAATGTACGCAATGGTGTGTACCCGACCGGATATAGGATACGCAGTCGGAGTGGTGAGCTAGTTTATGAGCAATCCCGGCAAGGAGCACTGGAACGCGGTCAAATGGATACTCCGGTACTTGAAGGGCACTTCAAATATGTGCCTTCGATTCGGCTCCGGAAAACCTCAACTTGACGGTTTTATCGATTCGAAAATGTCGGCTGATGTGGATACCAGCCGGTCTACATCCAGGCATGTAATGACATATGCAGGGGGAGTTGTTTCGTGGCAGTCGAGGCTGCAGAAGACGGTTGCGTTGTCAACCACGGAGGTGGAGTACATGGCGGCTGTGGAAGCCGGCAAGGAAATACTATGGATGAAGGACTTCATCGGAGAGCTCGGTATCCGGCAAGATGAATACCGGCTCTATTGCGATAGTCAAAGTGCCATCCACCTTGTCAAGAATGCGGCCTACCATTCCCGGACGAAGCATATCCAGCGAAGGTATCACTGGATCCGGGAAAGAGTAGATGACCAGGAGTTCGCGTTGACGAAGATCCACATGGCCGAGAACGGGTCAGATATGCTGACCAAAGTACTGATACCTGACAAGCTGGATGCATGTCGGAAGCGGATCGGACTAGTAAGCGGATCGGACAAGGGGGAGTTTGTTAGGAAACAGGCCCCTCCGGATGGGAAGTGCAAAGAACAGAGATGATGAGTACTCGGCAATGGAAGACCCGGTGAGAACCGGATGTGGAGTACCCGGCAACGGAAGACCCGGTGAGAACCGGATGACGTGTGCCTGGCAAGCACCGGATGATGCAGGCCCGGTGAGGAGTGCTCATCGGATGAAGGGACATATTCGTAAATATGTTTCTGAGAGTCCATTGGGGCTATATTTGTAAATAGCCGAAAAGTCATATTAGTATACATATGACTTGGGGCAAACTTAGTATAGTCTTTTTTTTGTGTTGTTGTCATTCTTGTTGGCGCAAGATTAGAGCGCAACAGTGTACAAAGAGAGAAAGAGACGAAGAGTACGTATCTCTGTTGTAACCGCCGCTTGTGGCGAAGACAGTGAACAAGAGGTTGTTGACTTTGTGTTCATCTATTGTATATTGTTACATAGTGATAGTTAGCAGTCAGTGGACTGCCGTGGTTTTTCCCCGTGTTTGGGTTTTCCACGTAAACATCCTGTGTACTCTTCTCTCCATTGTGTCGTGCATTCTTTCCCCGTTTTCTGTGTTTGATTCTAAGCTAGGTTGTGGCCGAGCGTTGTTCATCGGGAGCGTGTAGTTCCTGTTAGAAACCATCTCCACGATGAAGGGAGAGTGCGAGTCGATTACGGAAGTCCGGAGGTTCTTGGGAGCTTGCGCGTTCTACCACATCTGGATCCCGCATTATGCCCACATCGCGGAGCCACTCTACAGGTTGTTGAAGAAAGGGCGCAAATTCGAGTGGAGCGTGGAGCATACGGTGTCGGTCCGAAAAATGAAGGAAGCGCTTGCCGCGGCACTGGCGCTCCGGAAAGCGGTTTACTGAAAGGATGTTATGATTTCTGTAACCGTAGATAAGAGTCCGATCAGGATAGGATGGGTGATCAACCAGGAGGATGAGAACAGTGCAGGGTTCCCCATCCGGTTCGGTGTAAAAGTACTCAGCGAGCGACAACGAGGATACGCCCAGGTTAAATGCGAACTCTGGGGTATGATTTCGGCGGTCAAGGCCGATAGAGAGAACCTGATCGGGAGAGAGGTGATAATAGAGACGGACTGCATACCAATCCTCGGTATGGTTTCCGGATGCGCGACGCCGGACCTGGCGATGCTCCGTGGATCGTGTACATTAATTACCTGAAACTGGATATATGACACATTTCTGGGAAGGACAACGCCATGGACAATATGCTTTCGAGAGCGAGGTTTGATGGTTTCAGAGGACGAGGAAGTCGGCGTGGACTTCTTCGAGAAAACTTACGTGACGACGAGAAATGGGAGCACTCCGGCGCTTAACGAGTTCGACGAGGGTAGGTACGACGGGGAGTGACTCTAGATCGGCAGGTTCCTGAAGACGATGATGCGGGATGCGGCGTGGACAAAGGAAGAGGCTAACCGGATCTGGAAGAAAGCGTTGTCGTGCCTTTCGGCTCCAGATCGTTGCATGAGTCGGGTGGGAACCACTTGGGTTTTGGACTAGGAGGAAAGAAAATTCTAAGGCAATTAAGAATGTGAAATATATTGTAAGAAAGAAAGATATGAAAATTTCGTGAATCCCACGAGTATAGTGTATTAGTGAGTACTCAAATTAAGAGAGAAAAAATAGTTAGCAAATTCGTGGATCCCACGATTATATTAATCAACCCTTGTAAAATAATCAACAACCCCTATACATCTTTCTCTCTTCCTTATATAGTGTTGGAAGAGTCTAAGTTTATCACATGCCAGCATAATGCTTTTCCTACTTTTAGTTTCATGCACACTGCATGTGCATGATTAGCTTCCTATCTCGTCTTTTCTTTTAACTCGAGTGTCTATGCATGAATAACTTTTTGTACCATGCATGTCTAGAAATTTTACATGGGATAAAGTTTACTATAACTTTAAAATTCATAATACGCTAGTACAATGATAAGGCTTAACATTATTAACATGGAGGTGCAAGGTTCGAATCTTGCCGTATGCATGTAATATATAATTTTATACTTTCTTCTATTTACAAATATGTCTCTTCATCTAGTGAGAGACTCTCACAGACCTTCTTCATCCGGCTCTTGCCGGTTTTGCTTTATCCGGTTCTCGCCGGTTTTCTTTATCCGGTTCTTACCAGATCCTCCTTACCGGTCCTCTTCGTCCGTTTGTCACCGACTCTCACCGGCCTTCTTCATCCAGCTCTTGCCGGTTCTGCTTCATCCAGTTCTCGCCGGTTTTCTTTATTCGGTCCTTACTGGATCCTTCTTACCGGTCCTCACCGGTTCTTCCTTCCGGTTCTCACTGGGTACTACATATCCTATCCGGAGAAACCAAAAATGTAATTTTTCACGTAGTGTGCGAATTACACTACAACACTCGCCCCCTCCGAACCTGCAGATCCTCCGGTATGTGCCGAAGTCCCCGATGCTTGCTATTCACCTTCATCCGAAGCTTCCTCCAATTCTCCCCTTAAGTCGACTATGAGTTGTAATCCACTTTCCTCGCTTTCCGCATCACCGCGATCTTCGTCCGATTGCTCCTTCTTGTCGGTCTTGTCTAGGATCACATAGGGTTCTTCTTCAGTCCGCTTCTTGAAAATCTTGACCCGTTTCCCGGCTATAGGCACTCGTAGCGTCGTTCCATCTAACTTGCATAGTTGGTAAGTTCCGTTATCAAAAACTTTCCGAACCTCATATGGACCGAACCACCTTTTCGCGAACTTCCGCATCATTGTATGTTGATGATCCAAACTACTATCGTAGACAATCACCCAATCTCCTTCTTCAATCTTCCGCAGTCGTAGTCAGTGCTTTGTGTCGAACCGGCTTTTATTCCGGAATAGCGCTTCTTGTTGTCGGCGTATTGCTTCCGCTATGTCTTCCGGTCTTCCCTCCAGTTGTCGTATCCGGACCGCTAGTAGTTCTTTCCGGCTCATCTCTTCCTTGCATGGTAGCATTGTCCATGCCGCGATTGCGGTTTCCGTCGGCATTACCGATGCTTGTCCGGTCATAAGTTCTGCCGGCATGTAACCGGTTATGGAGCTATGCGTTGTCCGATCCGCCCATAATGCATACGGAAGCCTCTGCGGCCAATCCTTCACCCTTCCATCGCACACCTTCACAAGTGCTTTTACAGTCGGACTATGTCCTCGTTCGATCTTCCCGTTGGCTTCCGGATTGTATGCCGTTGTCAGTGTTAACCGAACTCCATGTTTAGTGAAGAATTCCTTAGCTTTATCAGATTCGAGTTCTCCCCGATCCGCAATCACTTGTCCTACGCACCTGTACCTGCAAAACACTTCTTCCAAAAGGAATTGGCATACCGTAGAACACGTTTTCCTCTGTAGCGCTCGACCTTCTACATGGTTTGTGAGATCTTCCCGAGCTAACACGAAGTACTTCTTTTGTCCGATCCCGGTTGGCATGGCTACAATGTCGACCATCCATTTGAAGTTGATTGTCGGTGAGAATGTCGGATGTAACTCATCTCGGTGTCGAACTCCGGAGTAGATTTGACACTTCTCGCAGCTTTCCGTGAACTCTGCGACATCTTTGTACATATTCTTCCACCAATATCTTTGCTTGATCTTCCCAAATGTTTCCCATGTTCCCCGATGTCCAGCCCAATCAGATTTGTGAAATTTGGACATTACCTGGTTTTGTTGCTCTTTTGTCCCGACTACTCGAAGTGGTATGCCACCCGGTCTTTTTGGCTCCCTCCATAAAAATCCATTTTCCAAGATTAACTTTCGGACTTGCCGTTTCTTACTTCGGATCTCGGCTCTCTTCTCTTTATTGTCCGATGATTCCTCGATTTCTCATAGCATTTTGCCGATCAACAAGCTTTCTCCCTCGTATTCTTCTTCCCGGAATTCTTGGATTACATCCACCCGGCATATGTGCTCCGAACCAAAGTAGTCTTCGGAAACTTCTTCATTATCAGATTCAGTTATGTCATCTCCGAACCGCGCCCTTGATAGCATATCCGCTACAGCGTTGTCTTTTCCGGAGATGTGTCTTACCTCCAGATTAAGTGACTTAACATATGCAATCCATCTTAGCATAGCCACATCCGGTATCGTGCAACACCGCATCATCCCGAGTATCGGAAGACAATCCGTTTCGATCACTACTTCGGCTCCGATCAAATAATCTCACTCCGATTTGATTGCCGACACGACTCCCCATAATTCTCTTTTAACTTGTGCATATCCACATTGCCTTTCGTTGAGAACCTTTGCTCCAAATCGGATTGGATATCGCGAACCTTCCAGATCGGCTTGATTGATGACCCATCCGATTCCGGTTGGACTTGTGTCAACCGTTACTATGATCGGTTGGTCATAGTTCGGCTTCTTTAGTGCTTCTACCCTCCGTAGTGATTTCTTGAGCTTCTTCACAGCTTTGGTATGCTCTGGTTCCCATTCAAACTTCTTACCCTTCCGCAACAAGTGATAGAGTGGGTCCGCTATATGTGCATAGTGATCCATGTGGTAGAATGCACATGCTCCAAGAAACCTTCGAACTTCGGATTGTGACTCGCATACTTCTTTCATAGCTTGAATCGCATCGATCTTGGTTGGTGACGGTCTTCGGCCGTAGGGCCCACATAGATGTCCGACTACCAATATTTCTTCTTGTCCGAATGCCGATTTCTCTCCGGAAAGTGTTAGATGCACATCTTCTAACTTCCATAACACTTTCTCACAATCACGGATATGGTTGACTACAAACCTTCGGCATCCCCGTTCATCCATAGCTTCATCTTTTTCTTCCACTACACACCCTTTCATCGGAATGTCATGTAGGAACGACATCGTTATCTCCGGTATGCAATCCCAGAGCACCTTGTTCATCGGATTCATCATATGTGCGACTGAGTTCGTCGCGCCTTGTGGTAGCATACACATTCGGACTAATCCTATCGGTGTCCGCATGGTATTGATGTCTCGGCTCTTCACAGCTAGTTGGAATTGGTCATATCCGGAGTATAGGTCTCCGATGGAGTATATCGCGCAACCGGCAAATGCTTCCACAAATTCGTCCACTATCGGACCGACTCCGGAGTTCTGGATCGTGACCTTGTTTACCGGTTGCAAATCCTGAATAAATCGGAGTGACCCTTTCTTCTTCGGAACTGTAAACCATAGATTTGAGTACGGAGCATTTGATGGCTCTAGAATCCCCATCGCCACCTTCTCCTTGAGCAAGTCGATGATTTTCGGAATATGCACCCGTGGCACCGGAATAGGCTTCAGGTTCCACGGCACATGGTCAATCGTGAAGATCATGATCGGCTCCAATATCTTCGGGTCATCACATCCTATTTCTTTCGATCTAAATGCAAATGCTCTCCCATGTCGCTCTAGCATCCCACGGAATCGTTCTTCTTCATTCTTTAATAGGAACCCACCTCCACCGATCCGAAGTTTCTTCCGGGTCTCATCCGTGAAGGCATGTCCGATATCCATGGACTTCCGAAGTGTCGGATCCCCCGAGACTTCTTTCCTCTTTTGTTCGCTATCTGCGGGTAACGGTCCCGCGGCCGGTTTCACTTTCTTCTCCACGGTCTTGTATTTGGTACTTACCATTGCTTCTTCTTTGTGGAGCGCATCCGGCCCCATTTTCACAATGATCTCGTACATCTCGACCAACTCCACCGGAATTACCCGGTTTCCCTGGTTTGTATCTTTCGCGAGCTCTTCAAGCCGTTGTAGTGTGCTCCCATAGAACACCTCTTCGACTATTCCCACGATTTCTTTGTCTTCTTTTATTATTGATGCCGACCGTAACTTATCCTCTACTTTTCAGTATTCTTTCTTCATTCCTCCGGTTACGGCTGTGTACGTGGATGCCCCATCCGGACCGATTCGTACTTGTTTTGCACCGAGAGGTTTCTGCTTGTGTGGGGTATCAGGGCTTCTTGGACTATCACTTCCCCACTTCGCAACAGTCCGCTCTAAAAATCCATTCTTGTTTGGGACAAGAGATCTCTCTTGTTCCTTTCATGATTTGCCGGCACCGTTAGGAATTGGACGGATTTCCCTCCGTTTTGGCTCCGAATTCGCGCAAAAGCCGCACCACTATCGAGCACCTTCGTCTCCATCCGTGATGCCGTGATAAAAGGTTGCCCGAGGATCACGGAGTGTGAGACCTCGTCTTGTACGAAGAAATTTTGGTCGATCTCGACATCCCCGATCTTCACTATCAGATCCGGACAAGCCGCAAATAGATCTTCCGTTGCTTTAGTGGCCGCCCGGATCTTCCACCCATGATTCGTGTTAATAGGCCACTTACCCTTCCGGTAAAATTCCTTGGACATTAAGTTGATCTCCGATTTGTGATCAATCAATGCTAGCACAGGTTCTTTGATGTTACCGATTCGGACCGGAGTCTTCGTAGTTGCGTGTGCCCAGTGTGGCTTTGTGTAGTGAGAATTCGGTATTTCGTCCTCCAATTCGGTGTCATTCATTAGAACGGTATTTGAATTCACCCTTGGAGCATTCTCCTCCATACTTTGCCTTTATCTCTTCATGAGATCCACAAGAAGATCATGGAACTCCTTCTTCGCTATTTCGAGTAATTCTCAAAGCGAAAAATCTACCCGACTATCGAGGATTCTCTCCTCGAACACCTTTTTCAAGTCCGTTTGTTGTTCGATGTCCGAGGCGAGCTTGAATGCCGGAATCATCTTTTCTTTTCCCTTACCTTCGGAGTTCCAACTTTCCGGTGTCTTCGATGGACGGCCGCCTCATCCGTGCGCCGTCGCTTCTCATCTACATACACTTCATGCAATTGGCATAAAGCAAACACACTATTCTTATCGACGGGACACTCCCATCCCGTAGCTTCCCGGATGCCTTCCGCGGTGCTTCGGATCTCGTTAGAGTCGGTTTTCTCGGTGTTTTCTAGCACTTCCGGCCAAAAAGACACCTTTGCTCCCGATGACTCCCCGACACGTATTCCCGCGGTTGTCGCGTAATTGATCTTCGCCGCTATTTCCTCCTCTAGGACCTTCATGCTGCCTTTTCGGAAGTTCGGTCAGAGCGGCTTCCAAGAGTCCATCGAATGAATCCGATTTCCCTCGTAGTAGATAAGATCTTGTCGTAGCGCTTCCTTGTGCTTGTCGCAATCCCTCCGATCATGTTCGGTGCTATCGCACCATATGCATCGGCGGTCCATATACTTGGAACTTGTGGGACGGTCATCTGACTTCTTCACCATCACGATTTTTAGATTCTCCATCTCCTTCAGCAACTGCTCCACTGTAGTTGCATCGATTCCCTTCTCAGTCGTAGCTTCCCGAGCCCGCGGTTGATGGTCTTCCGATCCGAATCTCGGTTTCAGAATCAGTTCCGAAACCCTCTTTTTTTCGTTGGCAAGCCATTGCCCCCTCTTTGTGTATCGCGCAACGATATCCCACACACTTTCCCATGTTTCGGTGAGGCCGCTCTCGGTTGTCGTGTCCTCTAGAAGCACTCCACCGGTCCCGGACGTCTACGGCTCGTAAGAGCATGATAAGTTGATCTCTCGCAGACAACCTCCCGAACCGACTTTCGAATGCCGAAAACACATCGAGGACCTTCATCCCCTTGTCCGGCGTTTCTACCCAATCCTCGAATCCTCTCCGCATTGCCTTGGAGGAGTCCTCGATAGCGAACGTGGTCTTTAGCGCCTCTTCAAACGCTTCCCACGTCGGATTTTGTTGTCGTAGCCCATGGATACTTGCTTGAAGCCCGTCGGTAGCCACCCGGTTGAAGGATGCCACTTGCAGTCCTTCCGAAATCCCGCACCGTAGCATTTCCGCCTTGTAGTCCCAAAGATAGCGTGATACGTCCTTTCCGTTGAACTGCCCGATCCGTTGCACGAGCTGCTCTACTACCGCCGCTATCTCCGACATCGCACGTTGTTCCTGAGGCATCCGCTCGAACATCATCATCATGTTGTTAGCCTACGGTTGATTTTCCATCTCCTTGCCACCCGTGTTCACGTCGGGTTCACCACTTGTGTTGTGCCTTTCGGCTTCGGATCGTTGCGTGAGTCGGGTGGGAACCACTTGGGTTTTGGACTAGGAGGAAAGAAGATTCTAAGGCAATTAAGAATGTGAAATATATTGTAAGAAAGAAAGATATGAAAAATTCGTGAATCCCACAAGTATAGTGTATTAGTAAGTACTCAAATTAAGAGAGAAAAAATAGTTAGCAAATTCGTGGGTCTCACGATTATATTAATCAACCCTTGTAAAATAATCAACAACCCCTATACATCTTTCTCTCTTCCTTATATAGCGTTGGAAGAGTCTAAGTTTATCACATGCCATCATCATGCTTTTCCTATTTTTAGTTTCATGCACACTGCATGTGCATGATTAGCTTCCTATCTCATCTTTTCTTTTAACTCAAGTGTCTATGCATGAATAACTTTTTGTACCATGCATGTCTAGAAATTTTACATGGGATAAAGTTTACTATAACTTTAAAATTCATAATACGCTAGTACAATGATAAGGCTTAACATTATTAACATGGAGGTGCAAGGTTCGAATCTTGCCCTATGCATGTAATATATAATTTTATACTTTCTTCTATTTACAAATATGTCTCTTCATCTGGTGAGAGACTCTCACCGGCCTTCTTCATCCGGCTCTTGCCGGTTTTGCTTTATCCGGTTCTCGCCGGTTTTCTTTATCCGGTTCTTACCGGATCCTCCTTACCGGTCCTCTTCGTCCGTTTCTCACCGACTCTCACCGGCCTTCTTCATCCGGCTCTTGCCGGTTCTGCTTCATCCGGTTCTTGCCGGTTCTGCTTCATCCGGTCCTTACTGGATCCTTCTTACCGATCCTCACCGGTTCTTCCTTCCGGTTCTCACTGGGTACTCCATATCCTATCCGGAGAAACCAAAATTGTAATTTTTCACGTAGTGTGCGAATTACACTACGACATCGTACCGATTCTTCCTAGAGGACGGAAGCATATGGAAGCACCCGAAGAAGCAAGAAGACGTACCACGAGAGTCCTTGGGCCGGACATCGCGGGACATGGGCCACGTTCGAGAAGCTGAAGGAGAAGTACTGGTGGCCAAGACTATACTGGGACGTGCATTATTTCGTGATGACTTGTGAAAGCTGCCAGATGCACTCCATAATCTGACATCGGGATGAGTTACAACCGACTTACCCGCCGACCGTCCACTTCAAGTGGATGGTGGATCTGGTGACGATGCCGATGGGAGTATGGAAAATGTGGTACCTGGTGCTAGCACGAGAGGACTTGATGAACCAAGTGGAGGGCCGGGCATTACAGAACAAGACGACCGCGGTCGTGTGCCGGTACGGGTGCGTAGGGAAGATCATAGATGAAGAGCTATTTGATTGGTTGGGGGCTAAAATCTCACTTACCACGGTATACAATCTGGAGGCGAACGGGAAGGTGGAGCGCGGGCATGGGCCAATTGTAAAAGCGATAGTACGGGCATGTGGAGGCCAAGTCGGAAATTGGCCGCAGCTCCTGACTTATGCGTTGTGGGCGGACCGAACTACACACAGTTCGGTAATCGGGTTCATGCCGGTAGAGCTGATGTATGGGTAGAAGCCGATCATGCTAATGGAGCGAACGATCTCCTCGTGGGCCGCGGTGGGCCATGGTGGGCTGGAGAGACGAGATGAGCCGGGAGGAGCTGTTAACGGCATGAATCCAACAGCTCGAACGAAAACCGGAGGACGTCGAACAAGCAACGACAAAGCTGTGTACCGTGAGGGAAAGGAACAAGGGACGATTCGACCAGAGTCACCAGCTGCGACCGAAGAAAATTGAGGAAGGTGACTGGGTTCTGGTCTACAACAACAACCTCGACAACCAACACAAGGCAATGAGGAAATTTGCGAGGAGGTGGTTCGAGCCTTACGCGGTGACAAGCGCCAACGACAACGGCACCTACCATCTCGCAGAGCTCGATGGAACAAGGATAGCCGTGTCGGTGACTGGGAAGAGGATCAAGTCGTTCAAGAAGCGGCATTAGGACGAACAAGACCTAGAGAGCGTGGATGATAGTGACTACCGGATCGGGGAGGAGGACGATTCGGAGAACGAAAGATGAGAATGGGCCAGTTTTCTTCGGCTAAGGTCTAGTTGGCACATACCGGTGGATGCACGGTTTGGTGGGGGTGGATGTCAAGAAGAAAACAGTCCTAAGGCGGAATCCGGGAATAGTGTGCGTAAACCGGCCCTTACACGCGGGCACAAAGTTTGATGTATTGTACATAGTTCGGTATAGACCGGCCGACGCGAATATCCTAGGTAGCGCGTATTCATTAGGTAGGAAATCGAGGAGTATCTCTGTCGGAAAGGACAGAGAATAATGGTGGTGTGACCGGTTCTAATGTCTTTCCCTCCTTGGGCTATAAAAGAGTGGGAAAGGGGCAGAGTCAAGGAGGCGTTCTATCGAGGACAAAGTGCTGTCGGACCGGGACTGAGCTCTTTTCCTCTGTCCTTCTCTATTGGTGCTCTCGGTAGGGTTTCGAGAGGCTGCCTCAACGTGGAAAGCCCAAGTGCTTCCGACAGAGTCTCCATCTCGTGTTTCTGTTAGAGCGTTGTCGCTCACCGGCTTGTTGGTTGTAACCCTTATATATATATATATTCGTCTTGTCTTCCGTTGTCGAATAAGTTGCGAGCTTTGTTTATTTGAGTGTGTGCATGGCTCGGCCATTGTTCCTACGTTGCTCCTCCCTCTGTTCGGTTATTCCTCGGTTCAAGGCCCCCGTGAACCCGCCTTAGTCTCTCCCGCGCAAGCGGAACAACACGACAACATAGTACCCCGTACTACCCACATGCAAACGGACTAGCCGAATCCACAAATAAGAAACTACAGAATATACTTCGGAAAATCATCAACGAAAACCGAACGGATTGGGACACAAAGTTGCGAGGAGCGTTATGGGCGTACCGGATAACCTACAAGACAAGCATATGCACAACCCCGTTCCAGTTAGCATTCAGATTGGAAGCAGTCATGCCAATAGAGTTTCAGATTCGGAGTTTACGAATCCAAGTAAAAGAGCGTCTGAGTGAAAAGGAGTCGGAGAAGATCCAGTTGGCAACGTTGTGCGAACTAGAGGAGCATCGAATAACTAGCTTAATACAGCTAGAGCTAGAGCAACGATGACGGAAAGCCTTTGTGGACAGGCATTGACGCGGTAACGAGAAGGAATTCGGCATCAGAAAATAGTGTTAGTTTTCCAGACCCGGATGGGCAACATGTCGGGGAAGTTACGGTTTTGGTGGACGGCCCATTCTGGGTAACAAGGGAGTTTAATGGGTCCTACCAGCTAGGCACATTCGCTAGAGAACTTCTAGGAAAATGGGTTAACGGATTCCGACTGAAACCGTACAAAGGACAAATGCCGGAAAATCCATTTAAAGATGAAGAGAACCCACAAAATACCGGAAACTGGAGGCAACCGATTCGGTGGAACCGGGCACCACCGGGATGTAAGGTCATCTAAAAAAAACGATGACGGTCATCATGCAAAAAGGTGGAGGAAGCAAAAGGTGGGACAACTATTATTAGGGCAAAAGATATTATTGCGAACAGATGCCAGCAAACAAGCGGGACTCAACTATTTAAAGCAATGACTAGGGTACACATACTAATTATGGTCCGGAGCATGCATGCGCGGGAACCGAGAACTGGCGGTTGAAGAAGATGGGGTTACAAAATCAAAGGCCAACCGAGGGAATGGCCCTTAGAGAACTTCGATTGTGGCAAGCGTTGAAAAGCACATGAACCCTCAAACACACAGAGCACAACCTCCTCGCAGAGAAGCACACCGACAACGACGAAGAAGACTCAGGTCCCATGGTGCTTTCCAATGCAGCACGCAAATGGTTCACCAAGAACGGACTTGAGGGATTCCTTTGCATCGCAGATGCACCACCGCATGAGGAACGGAACAGGTTGCACCAACGATTGACCTTGAAGAAATAACGAAGGGCACAATTTAGGCCCTCACAGGATTACAAGTAGGGGGACTTCGAGCGGTGGAGAGCCCATCCCTAGAGACATTAAACGAGTATTTCAGCGAGTATTCCCTTAACAGCAAGGCATACTGAACGCAAGGGGGAGAAGACCCTCTATTCCAAGAGGTGGCCCGAGTGCTGCTAGAATATGGGTTCGTGTACTCACGACCGCTGGCCAAACCAAAATACAGAACCAGATTCATTATAGTAGCATACGAGGGACTGAAGGTAGATTGGGTGAAGATCATCACCGAATGCTTGAAATCCGTCATAGAATCGGTGGCGGAAGGGAAGAAATCTTGGGCAGGGGTAGCATAGTGGCTAACCTTATTAGTATCCCCCATCATCACCACCAAACCTGAAAAAACGGGCCCACCGGAAACAACGCCCAACAAAGCAACCGAGAGGCGAAAACTCCTGGAAAAGCACACCCCAGGATGGACCTCAGAGGACGCATCTCAATAGGAGGAAGGCCAAACCAGTCGGAGACCAGAACCGGCAGAGAAAGACACGGAGAGACCAGCGAAGCCAACTAACCGGACACAAGAAGGGGAGGATACAACTCTAGTTTGAACGAAGCTGATCAAAATCACACTACGCCGGCAAGACCAAGAACCAAAGAACTTTATATACAAAATCTGCTTGGAGACCATAGAAGAGGAGGCTGAGGAAGAACCGACCGAAACCTTGGAATGACACACAACGAAGTGGGGTTGGGAGTAGCGGGCAAAAGAACCAGCTCCAACTGTGGTGGTGGAAACCCACGACAGAGGAATCGGGGAGCGGACAGAGCAAGGCACTAGCCGGCCAACCAACACAAGGCAGGGAGCAAGTCCTTTCACCGGGTTTGAGTCCCAAGAAGCCAGAACAATAGCCGGAACCGCCACTGCACGAGGGCGCACAAAGCACCCCAACGGATGGGGAACAACATGGGCTGGAATAGGGCACATGCCAACAATGGCTAAGATGTCTTGGAGAGAAAGTCTTCGGCGTGGCAGACCAACTGGACGAGGAACAAAGGTAGAATAGACACCTCATGCGCACAACTACCGAAGAACTGGAGAAGGTCAGAGCCCAGATGCAGGGCATAGAAGAAGAGTTAACAAAGGCCAAGGAATATGCGGCCAACATGGCGAACATGGGCCAACAAACGAGTATCGACATAGAACCAAGGAAGCAGAAGGCAACCCCGAAACCAGAATTGGAATTGGCGGTGGATACAGACTCGAAAACCGGCACTAGCACTGAGTCCACCCAAGAACTAAGGACCTTAAGAGAAGAATTGGCGGCTCAGGAGGCACTAAGAGGAAAAGAAAGGGAACAGAAGAAATTGGTTGAGGAAGAACGACGGAGAGTCGAGGAGAACCTCTGAAAGAGCCACGCCAACAATGATCGACTAAAGGAAGAAAGGGAAAAGCTGTTACAGGAGAAGGATAGGCTCCATCGACATGTTGAAACAGAAATAGAACGATTGAAAGAGGAGTTTCGATAGCAGAAAGATAGGGATGATCGACTCTGTTCCCAAATAAATCGACGACTCAAGCGAAAAACCGAGATTTTGATAAACTGTACCGGGAGCATAAGCAAATGGAGGTAGATTACAAGAGGCGGGGAGCAGAATTTGATTGGCAATAACATAGATTGAAGGAGCTACTGAAGGAGGCACGGACGGACTTGGCACAAAAAATGGACGAACTTGAGAAGAAAACGAAAGCTTTGACAGAGGAAAAGACAAAGGCGGTAGAAATGGCAAGGCTATTGGAAGAAGCGGCAAAGGAAAACCTGGAGCTCAATAAGCAGCGGTTTGAGGAGGCGGAATGGGCAAAGCTAGTGTTAAACAACCTCCAAACGACGTATCAGCACCAGGTGATCGGGTATGAAAGCCAAGCCGCCGCCACTGTTGAATCATAGCAAGGCTTAAAAGTGAGAAACAGGAGGCCAAAGAACATGCCAAGCTCGGTGTGGATAGAATCCGGCACATAATGTTGGCATGGAGGGACCAGACCTAGACAAGCATCAAGGAGTGTTCGGAGAAAGTGTGGAAGGAGTGATCACAACAAGCGATGGAACTACAGACATTCCGGGCAGATGCTAAGAACCGAAGGAAGGCCGATGACAAATTCTACAAGATGGATAAAGAGAGTATCGTCATTATAAGGGAAGAATTGTTGGGCGACTTCTTTTCCTTAGTCGAGGAGCAATTGGGAGCAGTCCGGGGTCTTGTGGAAAGGTTGGATGATGACCAGCGTGACACTCAACTGAAATTGGAAAAGTACGAGCGGAGCATCAGCAACAGGAAGCCGTGGAACGAACAACGCCCGTCACCATAAGTGATGAGGAGAAGCCGAAAGAAGGGGCCACAAAGAACACGGGTGGGCCACCACTAACGACAACTAGTGAAGAGCCGAGGGCCGAACCAGAAGCAGAGACAATCGCCGAAACGGAGGAGCAACCTCTAAAGGAAGCCGGGGAAACAATAGAAGCAACTATAGCAGCAGAACAACCGGTTGATACCGGTGATAGAAGAGATCTCGATGCTGAAGCAGAGCAACCAGTTGAGATACCGGTGATAGAAGAGATCCCGATGCCGAAGCAAAGCAACAAGCACCGGAGGAGAGCGGAGTTGGAGAACCGGTACAACAGGAGCCAACGAGGGTTGAAGAACCGGAGCAACCGCTCCAACCAGATTCAGACAACGTGGTAGGGGCAGAGCAGCAGCAGAACACAATACTACTCGACGCTTTGGAGCAAAGTTTGTTGGTTATTTTGGACGAAGAGTGAGGCAGTTGTGTGGGCTCGAACTGCAACGCAGTTTCCCACGAGCGTGCCATGTGTTGGCTGGTTAAGGGCCAAAGGATAACTGGGAAAAGGGCGAGTCGGAGATATATATATATATTTAGAAATAAATAGAATTAGTATTCGGAGGGACAGATCCGGTATAGTTGCACCGATCCGGATCTGAACCGATTCGTAGCCGGTTGCCGAAAAGGCATAGTTTTGTAATGACACCGGATTCCTATAAAAGGATTCGAACCGATGTAATGTTTATGGAAGTAATAGAAGATTACATATATCAATTAATTAATGCTTGCGTCTTGTATACTTGCCGTCTGCGGTTAATATTAAGATCTTACGCGTGTTAATTACGGAAGCATCCTAACCTTACCACCCTTTGGAGAAGTGTTCCGGAAGAGGACACCTTGTGTTGTGGCTAGTCCGGCCAAGGATCAACAGTGTTACGGAGAGAGCAATATGCCGTCAAGGGTGTGGATCACTTCGATCCCGAGGATGTAATGAAGGTTCCCCAGGTCCTTCATTTCGAATGCATCCGACAATTGGGATAACACTCGACCGATTTCAATGAGGCTAGGTCCGGTGATAACTAGATCATCCACGTATAACAAGATACATACCGGACCTTTCTGGATGAACAATGAAGACTTCGACTTTGAGGCCGCAAACCCCATCTTACGCAACCGGTACGTGATCTTTGAATTCCAAGCGCGGTTGGCTTGCTTCAAGCCGTAAAGCGACTTTTGGAGTCGGCACACTGCTAACTTGTTCATAACCGACTGAAATCCGGGGGCTAGATCATGTAGAACCGTTCTTCAAGATCGCCTTGAAGAAGCACATTCTTCACGTCCACTTGGTGAAGATGCCACCCCCTTGCCGCAAAAACTACTAGCACCACACGAACCGTCGTTATCTTCATGACGCGAGCGAAGGTCTCATCGTACTCGATTTAGTGGGTTTGCGTGTATCCTTTGGCCACTAACCGAGGCTTGTACAGGTTGACCGAACCGTCAACATTATACTTTACCTTGTACACCCACTTGCAACCGATCAGTTTGCAATGTCGGGGAGGGTCAACCAGGTCCTATGTGTCATTGGCATCAAGTCCCCGCATCTCTTCCTCCATTGTGGCACGCCAATGTGTGTCCCTTGCCGCTTTTCCTTCACTCCTCGGGTCACACACTTCCACCACTTTCATTATGTACGCATAGTGATGCACCATGTAGTCATTATAAGCATACCGTTTGACACATGGTTGTTTATGTACCTGTATTTAACGTTTAAATACGTATAATACCTCCTAATTTGTATAGTACATAGTATACCTCAATGTTGTTCAGTCAAATATCATGCATTTGTCCTATACGGTATTTAACGTACATTTGGAAAAATGGGTATAATACGTATTTATAAAAAAATGTAAGTAAAACCCCAACAAAAAGCAAAAGAAATAAAAGATTTTAGTGAAAAAGAAGCAAAACGAAGGAAGAAAGAAGAACAAAAGAGATGCCGACGATGAAGAAGGAGAAAAAGAGAGAAAAGAAGACAGAAAACTGTCATGATGCCGATTGTGATAATCACAGAAGATAGAAGAAGAAGATGATGATGAATAAGATAGAAAAGAAGAGAGAAACCTATAATGAGTGTGATAATAGTAAAAGATTCCTCAATCTATATAGGCATAATCGTAAATAATTACAATTTGAAGTAGAACATCGTGATAATCACTCTGATTTATAGAACAAGTGAATGTTGACATCCATATTATAAAGCATTTTAGGATGTAGAACTATAATGTATACCACAAAATTGTGTAAACATAGATGCTTTTTACAATATTACGAATATTTTTTAGAAAGGTAAATAATTTTCAAATTCTAGAAGTATTTAATGTACTATATGTAAAATACATATTTTATAAGTATTTAACCTATTAAAAAACGTATTTAACGTATTTTTAAATTGGGAGGTACTATACGTGTATTAATACGTTATATACGTAAGGTATTCGTACCTTACCTAACGTACCTAACAACCTTGGTTTGATGGGGTTCTTCTGGTGGTCGATCAGCGTAACTTCGCGTTTGTCGATTGCAATGCCCTCTTGGCCGGCTCGGACTTCGTTCCCGAAGGTCCGTCTTCGGAGTCAGACTTGCTCTGATCCGACTCTTCTCTTCCGGTGTTGTACTCCGGCATTTTCTTCTTCCCCTTCTCGTTGCGCGTGAACCGTCTCCTTGATTCCTTGCGCGGGGAGAGCACGACCGAGTCTCCACTACTCGCTGGCTCTTCATCTGACTGATCATTCCGAGTTAGTCGCTCATTTGGCCCACTTAGCCGGAATGATATCAGACTCTCATCTAGACTACAAATTCCTGCTTCATCATTTGCCCGAATCATTTCGGGCTCACTGGCCTCATCCTCTGGAATCGGGTTGTAGTCGAAGTTTCAAGTCGGTGAGTACCATGATGCCAACTCATCAAATTTGACAACTCAGCTTAATCTTACTTGCTTGATTCGGGGGTTGTAGCACTTATACCCCTTCTACTTGTGTGAGTAACTGACAAGGATGCACTTCTCCGACTTTGGGTCCGGCTTTCTCTGCTTCTCATCCGGCACATGCACATATGCAATCCTACTGAATATCTTAAGGTGTCTTAAATTTGGTTGCGCCCGAAATACAGCTCGTGTGCTGACACCTTATCCCCAATCTGGTTTTGGATTTAGACGCCCGTCCGGATTGCTTTGGCCCAGTAGAACTTGGGCATGCTCTTCTCTTCCAACATTGCTTGTGCCGCCCCCACAATTGACCGGTTCTTCCTTTCGACCACACCGCTTTGTTCCGATGTGTATCGGCAACTGAATTCCCTCTCAATTCCTTTCTATTGCAGATAACTGTTGAATTGGCCGGAAGAGTATTCTTTTCCGCCATTCGACCGCAAGCACTTGATCTTCCTCTCAGTTTCCCATTCTACAAGACTTTGCAGGTTCCGGAAACAGTCGAAAACGTTGCTTTTCCTTTCGATTAGGTAGATCCATGTGTGGCGACTATAGTCGTCGATGAAGGAGACGAAATATCAGCTCCCGCCAAGACTAACGTTGTGTGCCGGTCCCCAAACATCTGAATGTATCAAGTCGAGCTTGTTACGGCTCTAGTTTCTTTCGGTGGGGAACGGAAGCCGGTGTTGGTTCCCGAGCTGGCAAGCTTCACATATTTGGGCCTTCCAACCATTGAATTTCGATAATCCAAAAAAAACCTGTTTCGATTGCAGGTCTTGAAGGCTCCAGTAATTGACATGGACGATCCGCTTGTTCCGCAGATCGATGTCTGACTCGATCTTCAGTCCTTTTGCAAACAAAACGGTGCCTACGTCGTTGGTGTTTAGTAGGAAGTTGGATGCCAAAGCTGAAAAGTGTATCTTGATCGGTTATTCAGACGAGCAGAAGGGGTATAAGTGCTATAACCCCCGAACGAAGGAAGTATGCGTAAGCCGAGATGTCGTGTTCAATGAGTCCACTTCCTGGTACTTGCCTTTAGCTCCAATATCACATGACTCCATTCTGAATTCTGAAGAAGAAGTCATCGAGGTCGAGCTGCCTCCGTGTGATGAGGAAATCGGAGCTCTGACAGAGAGTCCGATCTCATTTCGGTTAAGTGGGCCGAATGAGGGGTTGGGTTGAGAAGGCCAACCAAATGAAGAGCCGATGAGTAGTGGAGACTCGGCCGTGTTGTCCCCGTGTAAAGAATCGAGGAGACGGTTTACGCGTAAAGAAAAAGGGAAGAAGAAAATGTCGGAATACCATTTTGGTAGTGCCGAGTCAGATCGGAGCGAATCTTACTTTGGGCCAATCGAGAAGGAACGTCCACGGAAGAGGTCAGAATCGACCGAAAAGGTTGTGAAATCAGGTAATCACGAATTACGCCGATCTACCCGCCTGAGGAACCCCGTAAGGAGGTACGGGTATAATGAGTACATGGCGCATCATTATGTGTACATGACGTGAGTGGCGGAAGTGCGTGAGCCAGAGAGCTATGCAGAAGTGGCGAAAGACGCCAATTGGCGTGCCGCGATGGAGGAAGAGATGCGCGCTTTAACGGACAATGAGACTTGGGACATGGTTGATGTACTGGACGGTGTAAAGCTGATCGGATTTAGATGGGTGTATAAGGTGAAATACAACATCGACGGCTCCGTCAATCGATATAAGGCCCGTTTGGTTGCGAAAGGCTACGCACAGAAGCACAACATAAATTATGATGAGACCTTAGCTCCAGTCGCGAAGATGACTACCGTGCGAGTTCTACTACCAGTAGTTGTGGCGAAGGGGTGGCATCTACATCAGATGGATGTAAAGAATGCATTCCTGCAAGGTGATCTTGCGGAACAGGTGTACATGGTACAACCGCCCGGATTTCTATCCGAACAAAACTCTTCGGCAATTTGTCGATTGAAGAAGGCGTTATACGGCCTTAAGCAAGCCGTGCGAGCTTAGAACGCGAAGTTTATGCAACAGTTGCGTAGAATGGGGTTTACGACGTCCAAATTGGACTCTTCATTATTCGTTCAGCAAGGTCGACATGGACCGGTTTGTCTTTAACTTTATGTTGATGATTTAGTCATCGACGATGCCGACCTGGAAGAAATTGGCTGCGTCAAGTCTCAGCTTGCGGCATCGTTCGAAATGAAGGATCTTGGTGACCTTCATTACTTCCTCGGTATCGAAGTGGTCCATTCCCCCGAAGGCATATTGATCAGTCAGCGTCATTACGCACTTAATATGATTTTGAAGTTCCGGATGGTAGATTGTAAGCCGATCTCAACCCCTCTAGATAGAGACGTAAAGCCTCGCCGGGTTTCGGGAAAGGCGTGCGACTCGACACGGTTTGGACAGATTCTTGATGCAATTGTTTTGGCCAACATTTTAGAGATAGTTAGAGATCCTAATATTATGAATAATCCACCCTTGTCAAATAAGTTTGAAGTCCTAAGCCAATTAGAAGAGGAGTCAAACGAATAAGTCCGGCCAAAATAGGAGTCATTTGGTTGGACAACTCTAGATCTATACAACCTAGTGTAGGTTCCATTTCTTCCAAGCATGTTAGTAGAGTCTTCTCAGCCCAAGTAAAGTTACGACACCAAGTTGTCAACTTCAAGTCCAAGCCCTCTTAGATACCGGTGCCAATTCTTGTTTCATGGATAGAGATTTTGCCCAAAAACATCAAATATCCTTGCATAACCTTCCTTGTCTGGTTTCTCTAGAAGTGATTGATGGACATCCCATAGCTTCCGGGAAGATATTCGAAGAGTCTGAGCCAATCCACATACTCTTAGGTCATTTAGGATGTGTAGTTTCCTTTAACAAGTTGCGGTTTACCGGAGCCGAATCGGAGACACAGACTTGAGGTGCCTTTCAAGTATCGGAGTATCCATTTTACCGCATTCCAGTGCTCCTTGCCGGGATTGCTCATAAACCGGCTCACCACTCCGACTGCATATCCGATATCCGGTCGAGTACACACCATTACATACATTAGGCTCCCGACGGTAGAGGCATATGGTATTTTCATCATATCTTCCTTCTATGCCTTCGTTTTCGGGGTATGCTTACCAGATAACCTGCAGTTTGCCGGAAGTGTCGATCTGACCGGTTTCGCATCTGACATGTAGAACCGCTGAAGCACCTTTGTCACGTACTTCTCCCGTGACAGCCACAATTGCTTCGTTGGCCGGTCCTGGATGATATGCATCCCTAGCATTTGTCTTGCCGGACCCAAGTCTTTCATTGAGAAGGTCCGGTTTAGGGCCTTCTTCAGCATCTGTATCTTGACTTGGTCTCATCTGACGATCAACATGTCGTCCACGTACAAGAGGAGTATCAGGAAGTCTCCACCTTTGAACTTCTTCACAAATACGCAATGATCGGCCTGCGTCTTGTGGTACCCTTGATCGGTCATGAAGGAGTCGAACTTCTGGTACCATTGCCGGGGAGCCTGCTTCAAGCCGTAGAGACTCTTTTTTAACCGGGAAACTAGGTGCTCCTTCCCTTTCTTCACAAATCCCTCCGGTTGTTGCATGTAGATCTCCTCTTCGACGTCTTCACGTCTAACTGCTCTACCTCAAGTTCCATGCTTGCCGCTATGCTCAGCACCGTCCGGATGGAAGTCATCTTTACTACCGAGGCAAATATCTCGTCGAAGTCCACACCCTTCTTCTGCTGGAACCCCTTCACCACGATCCTGGCTTTGTACCTTGGAGGGTTGCCGCATCTCCCGGTTTCAACTTCTACACCCACTTGTTTCGGAGTTCCCTCTTTCCTTTCGGCAACTCCACCAATTCATACGTGTGGTTCTCATGCAAGGAATCCATCTCATCCTGCATGGCACTCAACCACTTGCGGCTATGGGTGTGATCGTTCGCTTCTTCGAAGCTTTCCGGCTCCCCCTCATCAGTCAGCAACACATGCTCTGCATCTAGAAATCTCCGGGGGGGCCTTCTCTCTCTGATAGGATATCTCCGTCTTTGGCTTTCGGCAGTCGGCTCCTCTATTTGTTCTTCATCCGAATCCGTTTCGGGGTCTTGGCTGGTTTCGATTTCAGCTCCCTCTACTTCTTCTGCCGGTTCGGTATCCTCACCGTAACTGGCTGGTTCCTCGAGTGTCAACCAGTCTTAGTCGGGTGGGTCCGAATCTCATCGGAGTTCATTTTCTTCTTCTCCGACTCCCAATCGGCAAGAGTCTTGTCCTCCATGAAGATAATATCTCAGCTCCGGAAAACCTTCTTGTCAACCGGATCCCACACTTGGTAGCTGAACTCATCATTGTGGTATCCGAGGAATATGCATGGCCGGGTCTTTGGATCCAACTTTCCTCTCCGGTCCTTAGCAATATGCACGTACGCGAGACACCCGAACACCTTCAAATGCCGGTAGGACACTTCCTTACCGGTCCACACCTTTTGCGGCGTGTCTCCATCCAAGGGCACTGAGGGTGATCTGTTTATCACATACGTCGTTGTCGACAGTGCCTCAACCCAAAACGTCTTGGGTAGTTTAGCATGTGCTAGCATACTCCGAACCCTCTCCATTATGGTCCAGTTCATCCTCTTGGCTAGCCCATTTAGTTCCAGAGTCTTTGGCATGGTAAATTCGAGCCGGATTCCCTTCGAGTGGCAGTACTCCTCGAACTGCCCCCAGTATTCCCCTTCGTTATCTGCTCGAACCGCCGTCAGCTTCCGTCCGGTTTCTCTTTCCACTGTTGCGTGGAGCTCCTTGAAGATGGATAACACCTGATCCTTTGTCTTCAACAGTGTGGGCCACAGCCTCCTGCTGTGGTCATCTATGAACGACACGAAGTACTGCGCTCCGGCATGGGACTTCATGTCCACTTGACACACATTGGTATGCACCAACTCCAATGGTGCATTACGTCTCATCGGTGGCCTTGACTGGAAGGAGGTCCGGTTCTACTTACCGGCTAGGCAGTCGGTGCACCTCTCAAGATGCACGTTCTTCACCGAAATGAGTTTGTCATCGGCAAGCCTCTTCATCCCCTTCACACTCATGTGACACAGTCTCTTGTGCCACAACTCACTTGCAATGTCGGAAGCCACGTTCACTTCTTCCAGGCATAACCGGGCATTCATCAAGTACTGCGAGTTGACCTTCTGCGCCCGAGCCACTATCGGGCTCCCTTTGCTGAATTTCATGACTCCGTTCCAGATGCTACCCGTGTAGCCTTCATTATCTAGCCGACCGGCTGATATCAGGTTCAGTTGAACCTCCGGAACGTGTCGGACATCCTTCAGCAGCAGCTTGCATCTGGTTGGTGTTGTTAACCACACATCTCCTATGCCGACAATTCGGCATGTACCTTCATTCCCCATCCGGACACAACTGTGATCACCAGCTTTGTAGGATGAGAAGCATTTCCGGTCCGGGGTAAGGTGGAACGACGCTCCGAAATCGACAACTCACATTGTCTCCTCGCCGGCAAGGTTCAACTCACTTGTCTCCTCGGTGATGAGCATCAACTCTTCTTCACTTGTTGCGATTGCCGTCGTTCCCTTCCGGTCCGGTCCCCTCCGGTCTTTACCGTTCAAGTCCAGTGTCCGCTTCGAATCGGTACCGTCGGTTTCCTTGTCTTTTCGGAAGTGCCGACAGTTCTTTCGGAAGTGTCCCGGTGTCGTGACGTGGCTCGCCTCGAAGTGTAGCGTTGTGCACACAAAGGATAACGTGAAAGTGAGGAAGGAATCACTGGGATTATGGATGGAAGAGACAAAAGACACAAAGGATAACGTGAAAGTGAGGAAGGAATCACTGGGATTATGGATGGAAGAGACAAAAGACACAAAGGATAACGTGAAAGTGAGGAAGGAATCACTGGGATTATGGATGGAAGAGACGAAAGAGTAGAGATGGAGTGAATAGAGATCAATAAGATATTAAAAAATAGGATTTTTAAGGAATATAAGATAAGACAAGATAAGATATAAAATAATATATGAGAAAGTGTATGAAATTTATAATCATTTTCAGGAAAGAGTTACAAAATGATTGTACACGTCGTTGAACCTCCGAACTTTGTCTTGCAAGGTAATCGCTCTTCTCTTTCTTGATCATAGACCACTACAATCTTCACTTCAATATTTTGATGAAGATAAGGCTCGAACCTTCTCCCTCTTTTTGATAGTTGACCACCACGACCGCCAAGCTAAAGCTCCACCTTTATGTTAAACTTCTTCCCTTCTTTATCTATTTTTGTGGTATCTCTTATGTAATACATAATTTGATTGATATCTCATACATCTCTTTTTTATCTTCTCTTTCACCATTTAAATAGGTTCCCCCATGCATATGATGCATTGGAGGGTACAAGTCATGCATGTAGTGCATGAAATGCATGTGATGCATGATCGCCATTTGGCGTTCATGCATTACATGTGATGCATGATAAACATCTCGCTCATTTGAGCTTTTATGTATGAAACAATATATGCAATAACAATAAACATGAAAATATAATTTTAAAGAGAAAGGGCCTAGCCTAATGGTAGGTGTGTTGACTTTGGTGTATACGGTTGTGGGTTTGATTCTCAAGATGCTATTGAATACAACATACAACTTTATTTTTATATCATGAAGAAAATCCTTTATGTAATATAAAGTATATATAAAGTATGCTTTATTTTATGTATATTACTAGTATAGAATAAATGGTAAGATTTGAGAGTCATAGGGTGGGGTTATTGGTTCAAGTCCTCTCTTGTTCGTGTAATATAATATATTTATCTATGTATATATATATTATTTTTCTTTACATATATATAATATTATCATATGTGTTGTTAATATTATCTTTATATATAAAACATTATCAAATGTTATTTTAGTTACGTATTTATCTTATTGTAGACTTTTAATGTGAAGCTTTCGTAATTCACGACATCCACCCCCTGTAGACCTGCACATCCTCTGGCATGTGCCACTATCTTTCATCTTCATGTTGATCTATTGGAGGAGGTTCAAGCTCAAACCTTTTCTTAAATACTTTTATCCTCTTTCCAGCTACCACGTTTAGGATTAGTGTCCCATCCAATTCACTAATCTTATACGTAAAGTTATCATATACTTTTCTTACTATATAAGGCCCAAACCATCTTTCAGCGAACTTGCGGACGGTGCTATGTTGATTATCTAAACTACTATCATACACGAGCACCCAATCTCCTTCTTCTATTTTCGTAGGTTGAATTCTATGAGTTTTATCAAAACGGATTTTATTCTTTAGTCGAGCCTCCTTCAATCGTTGGGCTGCTATTTCTATATCTTCAGGTCAACGCTCTAATTGTTGAATACGCAAAGCAAGTAAAGTAATTCTTCTCTGCTCACCTCTTCTCTCCATTGAGTAGATATCCATGACATAATTGATTCTTCTATCGGCATGATGGGGTTTTGGCCAAGTATAAATTCAGTTGGCATGTATCCTGTTACTGAACAATGAGTTGTTCGATCTGCCCATAGTGCATAAGGTAGCATGTATGGCCAATCTCTTATTTTACCTTTATAGCTTTTCACAATCGCCTTAACTATTGGGCTATGTCCTCTTTCAATCTTTCCATTGGCTTCTGGATTATACGCAGTTGTAAGTGATAATTTGACCCCTATTCGGCTCAAGAATTCTCTAGCTTCATCAGAGTCAAGTTCTCCTCTATCTGCAATTATTTTACCAACACACCCATAACAACATATTACATCTTCTAACAAAAATTTACATACAGCTCTAGTTGTTTTTTGTCGTAGTGGTCTTCCTTCTACTTGGTTTGTAAGGTCTTCTCTTGCTAGTACTAAATATCGCATTTGACCTTCCCCAAGTGGCATTGTCACTAGATCAACCATCCATTTATAATGCATTGATGATGAATATGTTGGTTTTAGCTCATCTCGATACTGGATAGTTGAATACCTCTGGCAAACCTCACAGGTTTCCACAAATTTCATTACATCTTTATACATATGTGGCCACCAATACTTTTCTTTCAACTTCATAAATGTCGCCCATATGCCTCTATGTCCTGCCCACAAACTATCATGGAATTCATTAATTAATTTTCTCTTAATGTCATCCTTACAAATGACTCGAAGAGGATTTTCGGTTGGCCTTTTTGGACACCTCCATTAATGCCCTTCATGTAAAAAAATCTTGAATGCTCCTCTTCGAAATTCATTTAATTGTTTCTTCGACCATGATGGGTTGGCTTCTTGAGTCTTTAGAAAATTTCCTATTTCTAACCATTGACCTTCATACTCTGTGTCTTTGAACATTATACTTACATTAAACTCATCATGAGGCGCAATAGATTCTTGATGAGCAAATTGATGGCTTGTAGTTGCCCAGTTCTTATATTCAGTTTGCATCACCTTTTCATTTATGAACCTTGCCCTTGACAGCATATCTGCAACTGGGTTGTCTTTTCCCTTTATATGCCGCAATTCTGGGTTCATGGTTCTGATGTATGCAATCCACCGAAGCATTGCAATATCTGGTGTCGTGCAACTTGCTATCATTCCAATGAGTGGAAAACAATCTGTTTCAACCACTACATCTGCTCCGATCAAGTAATCTCTATCTGTTTTTAATGCAGTAAGCAAACCCCACAATTCTCGTTTAACTTGTGCATAGTTTCTTTGTCTTTCATTTAATATCTTTGCTCCAAATCTAATAGCATATCGATGTTGGTTTTCATCTTCTTGGTTGATAACCCAACCGATTCTGATTGGGCTAGTATCAACTGTTACTATAATTGGTCTTTCACCTTTGTAGTCTGGTTGACGAAGAACTGGTGCTTTCAGTAATGCTTCTTTCAGCTGTTGAACAACTTGCGTATGTTCATCAGTCCAAATAAACTTCTTTCCTTTTCTTAAAAGTTGGTAGAGAGGATCTGAGACATGTGCAAAGTGTGGTAACCAAATATGATAAAACACACATGCACCCAAAAATCTTCTCACCTCTGTTACCGAATCGCAAACTTCCTTCATATTTTGTATTGCGTTAATTTTGATCGGTGAAGGCTTCCTCCCATACCACCCACACATATGACCAACTATTAGAACTTCGTTTTGCCCAAAGCAAGACTTTGTTCCTGATAGTGTCAAATGTACCTGCTCAAGCTTATTTAAAATACTTTCACAGTCATTAATGTGATCCATCACAAACTTTCTACAACCATTTCCAACCATAGTCTCATCTTTCTCTCTTTCTAAGCATCCCTTAATAGGAATATCATCTAAAAATGGCATAGTTACCTTTGGAATGTATTCATGTAGAACTTTGTTCATTGCATTCATCATATGAGCAACCGAATTCGTCGCACCTTGAGGTAGAGTGCACATTCGAACCAACCCAATTGGTGTTTTCATTGTTGTGATATTGCGACTATCAATTGCTAGTTGAAATTGGTCGTATCCTGAATATAGGTCTCCCATAGAGTAAATCGCTCTTCCAGCAAACGCTTCCGCAAATTCATCAACGATCGGTCCGATTCCCGCATTTCGGATTGTAACTTTGTTGACTGGTTGTAGATCTTGAATGAATCTTTGAGAACCATCTTTCTTTGGAACTGTGAACCATCTATTGGAGTATGGTGCATTTGAAGGCTCTAAAATCTTCATCTTGACTTTATCCTTCAGTAACTCCAACAATTGAGGTAATCGAGCTCTCGGTACTGCAATAGGTTTAAAATTCCAAGGAATATGAGGGATAGTAAATATTACCATTGGCATCACCACCTTTGGATTTACACAACCAATCTCCTTAGCTTTGAATGCGAACGCTTTCCCATGCCTAAAGATCATTTCTTTGAAAGTCGCGATCTCTGATTGCAGAAGAAATTCACCCCTTCCGATTCTCAAGTTATTTATTGTCTCCGAAGTGAAGTGATGTCCGATCTTCTCTATTGGTCGAAGCATAGGCTCGGTTGATGCTGCCTACATCTTCTCTTCACTACCAATAGGTAATGGTACTGCAGCAGGTTTGACCTTTTTATCTATTGTTTTGTATTTTGTATTACATAAACTTTCTACTTCTTCATATTTACAATTATACCTATCAATCTCATAATACATATCAATTGAGTTTACATGTATCTTTCTAACATTCTCATCATCTTCTTTCAAATACATTTCTAACTCTTCTAAAGTATTTGCAAAAGAAATTTCTTCCATAACACTTTCAATCTGCTCTTCCATTTCAAGTACTCCATTATCCTTCAATGCCTATTGAAACAGATTAGCATTCTTTTTCAAGTTCCTCTTGCATTCATACATCCTAGTCACACATATAGCACCACTTTCAGAAACATGAAATGACTTATTCATATGTTGTAATGCCCTATATGAGGGTCTTTTAATAATGGAACTATTGCAACCCTCACTCGCAACAGTCCTAGTCAAAAACCTGATTATCAAAATCATCACAATCTTTTGGTATTGAATGATCACGAAGCTCTTGCTTGTTCCTCTCATGATTTGGGCGAACTGTCATAAATTGTACAGTTCGTCGTCCATCTTGGCTACGGATTTTCGCATAGGCAGAACCATTGTCGAGGACTTTGGTCTCCATCCGTACCGCTGTAATGTATGGTTGCCCCAGGATTATTGGATAGGTAGATCCTTCCTGCACAAAGAAATGTTGATCTACCTCTATATCACCAATAATAACCTTTACATTTGGGCATGCACCAAATAAATCTTCCGTGACTGATGTGGCAGCTTTTACTCGCCAACCATGTTGAGTATCAATTGGCCATCTACCTTTCCTGTAAAAATCAGCACTCATTATATTTATTTCAGAACCATGATCAATAAGTGCCATCACGGGGTCTGGAACATTTCCAATCTTCACATGATGCTCAGTAGTGGCTCTTGCCCAACATTTGCCAGAGTAATGGCTTCTTACATTTGTTGAATTTATCATTGAGATTGATGCATGTTGAGAGTCAACAACGATATTGTTTGACTCGTTGCTCACCACTTCATATGCCACCTTCGGATTTGTCTCTTTAACTTGCTCATTTACTTGCTTCTTTCTTCGCACAATATCAATTATTTCATCATGAAATTCCTTTTTTGCAATACCTAACACTTCTCTTAATGTAAATTCTACTCGACTGTCTAGTATTCTTGTTTCTAAAACTTTCTTTAAATCTGTATCCTTTTCAATATCAGAAATTAATTTCAATGAAGGACCAGATTTACCTTTTTCAACTTTTGCGTCCATCTCTTTTCTTTTGCTTTCTCTTGTTTCATGCTTTTTGGTTGAGCCAATCTCATCATCCGATCTTTTCCTTTTTTCTTCCACTATCACCTCATGCTCTTGGTGTTCTGCCATCTGAGCATAGACTGTCATAACATCTACTGGAACATCCCATCCAGTGTTTTTCCTCACAGAATCTCCGGCAACACGAAGGTCTTCCATCTTCATCTTTTGCTTTTGTGCGGTACTTACAACCTTCTCCCAGAATGATGATCGAGATGGCATGTCATCGAGGCGCATTCTTGCCGTTGCCGAGTAATACATTGTGGAAGCCTTCTTTGCTTCAGCTTCTTCAAATTTAACCTTAACACCACCATCACCAAAGTTCTTTGTAAGCGGAGTTCTAGTTTTAGTTAAGTAAATGTTACCATTTTTCCAATAGACCAAGTCCCGATTTTCCATGTCTTTATATTCTTCACAATCACGTAGACGATGTTCGAGACTATCACACCACATGCATCGAGGTCGAAATGGTTCCCTTGACCTCGAAGTTTGACCATTATCAAGCTTTGCCACTTTAATTGTTAGATCTTTCATACTTTGAACTAAATCATCAAGCAAAAACTCACTCTTAGTTCCTGTCATTTCTCGTGGTTGATGGACCATTTCGTGTGATGGTTCTCGACCAAGTCTTTGAACTTCGATGTTTTGCTCAAGCCGATTTGTGATTCCCACATGTGGTATTTGTAGCATTACACCATTCCTTTGCATTCTTTTCATAAATTTATTACAAGCATTTGTTACCTCATTCCAATCTGCAGTTATACCATCCTCAGTATTTGGTACTTCAAGCATGAATTCCAATTCTTTTCTATATCTCTTGCCAACTGCCTGCAAAAATAAAGCAACCTTTTGCCAAGACAAAGAATTTCTTTCTTCTGGCTTTAGGTGTCCATACATCCTATCAAACTCTTTTTTTGTGTCAGACACAGATAACCCTTTATCTTCTTTTAAAATCCATTCATGAAATGAACGCATAGTAACTCGAGAGAAATCCTCACGAGCATATTCAGACACAAGTGCTTCTTTGAATGCATTCCAATCCAAACTATGCAATGCTTGTATTTCATGAATTCTATCTCTTAATTCCATGTCCACTAATTTATAAAAGTTTGCTATCATACTGACATCATTTATACCAAACATTTCCATTTCATCATAATATATATTCACATACTTCGAAATATTTGTGCCATCAAACATACCAATCTTCTCTCGGACTTCTCGTAAGGCATGAAATAATCGATCTTGATTCAACTTTTCAATAAACAACATTACCAGATCCATTGTACTCGTACTTGCCATGTTGATGGTGATCTTTACTTTAGATGTCTCTTCTACTTCCCCGTTTCACGTCGGGTTCACCAATTTGTGTCGTGACGTGGCTCGCCTAGAAGCGTAGCGTTGCGCACACAAAGGATAACGTGAAAGTGAGGAAGGAATCACTGGGATTATGGACGGAAGAGACGAAAGAGTAGAGATGGAGTGAATAGATATCAATAAGATATGAAAAAAATAGGATTTTTAAGGAATTTCAGATAAGACAAGATAAGATATAAAATAATATATGAGAAAGTGTATGAAATTTATAATCATTTTCATGAAAGAGTTACAAAATGATTGTGCATGTCGTTGAACCTCTGAACTTTGTCTTGCAAGGTAATCACTCTTCTCTTTCTTGATCGTAGACCACTACAATCTTCACTTCAATATTTTGATGAAGATAAGGCTCGAACCGCCTCCCTCTTGTTGAGAGTTAACCACCACGACCGCCAAGCTAGAGCTCCACCTTTATCTTGAACTTCTTCCTTTCTTTCTCTATTTTATGGTATCTCTTATGTAATATATATTTGATTGATATCTCATACATATCTCCTTTTGATCTTCTCTTTCACCATTTAAATAGGTGCCCCCATGCATATGATGCATTGGAGGGTACAAGTCATGCATGTAGTGCATGAAATGCATGTGATGCATGATCACCATTTGGCGTTCATGCATTACATGTGATGCATGATAAACATCTCGCTCATTTGAGCTTTTATGTATGAAACAATATCTGCAATAACAATAAACATGAAAATATAATCTTAAAGAGAAAGGGCCTAGCCTAATGGTAGGTGTGTTGACTTTGGTGTATGAGGTTGTGGGTTTGAGTCTCAAACTACTATTGAATACAACATACAACTATATTTTTATATCATGAAGTAAATCCTTTATAAAGTATATATAAAGTATGCTTTATTTTATGTATATTGCTAGTATAGAGTAAATGGTAAGATTTGAGAGTCATAGGGTGGGGTTATTGGTTCAAGTCCTCTCTTGTTTGTGTAATATAATATATTTATCTATATATATATATATATATATATATATATATATATTATTTTTCTTTACATATATATCTAATATTATCATATGTGTTGTTAATATTATCTTTATATATAAAACATTATCAAATGTTATTTTAGTTACGTATTTATCTTATTGTAGATTTGTAATGTGAAGCTTTCGTACTTCACGACAACGGGGAAAAACCACGGTAGTCCACTGATTGCTAACTATCACTATGTAACAATATACAATAAATGAACACAGAGGCAACGACCTCTTGTTCACTGTCTTCGCCACAGGCGGCGGTGACAACAGAGATACGAACTCTTCGTCTCTTTCTCTCTTTCTCTCTCTCTCTCTCTCTATACACTGTTGCGCTCTAATCTTGCGCCAACAAGAATGACAACAACACAAAAATAAGACTATACTAAGTTTGCCCTAAGTCATATTTATACTAATATGACTTTTTGGCTATTTACAAATATAGCCCCAATGGACTCTCAGAAACATATTTACGAATATGTCCCTTCATCCGGTGAGCACTCCTCACCGGGCATGCATCATCCGGCGCTTGCCGGGCACACGTCATCCGGTTCTCACCGGGTCTTCCGTTGTTGGGTACTCCAAATCCGGTTCTCACAGGGTCTTCACCATCCGGCTCTTGCCGGGTACTCGTCATCCAGTTCTCACCGGGTCTTCCGTTGCCAGGTACTTGTCATCTCTGTTGTTTTCACTTCCCATCCGAAGGGACCTATTTCCTAACAGCTTCTACCTTGTTTGGAGACAGTTTCCAGCCATAAGGCCCACATAGATGTCTGACAACCATGATTTCCGATTGTTCGAAAGCCAATTTCTCCCCGGAGAAGGTGAGCCACGCGCCCTCCAGCCTTTGTAGCACCTTCTCGCAGTCGCCGATGTGGTCCGCAATGAATTTCCAACACCCGTCTGATCCGATCGTTTCGTCCCTATCTTCCACCGGACATCCCCTGATCAGGATGTCGTCCAAGAAGGGCATGGTAATGTCCGGGATATAGTCTCTTAGCACCTTATTCATCGCATTCACCATGTGCGCTATCGAGTTCGTCCCTCCTTGCAGAAGGGTACACATCCGCACCAGGCCGAGAGGAGTCTGCATCGTCATAATATCTCTGCTCTCTACGGCTCGTTAGAATTGGTCGTACCCTTAGTATAGATCCCCGACCGAGTAAATCGACCTTCCGGCGAAGGCCTCCGTGAACTCGTCAATGGTCGGTCTGATTCCGACGTTGTGAATGGTCACCTTGTTGACCGGTTGCAGGTCCTGAACGAAGCGCAACGTGTCGTTCTTCTTCGGCACGGTAAACCACCGATTTGAATACAGGGCACTCGACGGCTCGAGGATGCCCATCTTCACCTTCTACTTCAACAGCTCCATATACTTCGGGATGTGAGCTCTGGGTACTAGAATCGGCTTGAGATTCCACAGTACATGCGGTACCGTGATGATAACCATTGGTTCAATGACCGTAGGGTCTACGCACCCGATCTCCTCCGGCGAGAATGTGAAGGCCTTCCCGTGCCTCCCGAGCATTCTCCGAAACCGTTCCTCCTCCGCCGGCAGTAGAAAGCCACCCCCACCGACCTTGAGCTCATGTAGCGTTATGTCAGTGAACTGGTGTCCTATGTTAGGAAACAGGTCCCTCCCAGATGGGTAGTGAGAAGAACAGTGTTGAATCCAGATGTGGAGTACCCGGCAACGGAAGACCCGATGAGAACCGGATATGGAGTACCCGGCAACGGAAGACCCGGTGAGAACCAGATGTGGAGTACCCGGCAACGGAAGACTCGGTGAGAACCGAATATGGAGTACCCGGCAACGGAAGACCCGGTGAGAACCGGATATGGAGTACCCGGCAATGGAAGACCCGGTGAGAACCGGATATGGAGTACCCGGCAACGGAAGACCCGGTGAGAACCGGATGTGGAAGGCCCAGTGAGAACCTCTCATTGGATGGAAGGGACATATATGTAAATATGTTCCAAAAACCCCACTAGGGCTATATTTGTAAATAGCCCAAAAGTCATATTAGTATAAATATGACCTAAGGCAAACTTAATAGAAGATTATGTAGAGTTGGTTGTATTATTATCGTTGTGGCGATAATTCAGTGCGTAACTGCATATAGAGAAGAGAGAGAGAGAGAGGAAGAGGTCGTCGCCTCTGTTGTAACCGCCTGGTGGCGAAGAGAGGGAGCAAGAGGTCGTTGCCTCTGTGCCCCATTGTTGTAATCTTGATATAGTGATATTTTGCAGTTTGAGGGTTGCCGTGGTTTTTTTCCCAAATTTAGGTTTTCCACATTAACATCCAGTGCACTCTCTTCTTTACTGTTTCATGTGTAGATACATCTCATCACATCCCTGTTTTCTGTGCTTGATCCGACGTCTCGCTTGTGGCTGAGCATAGCTTAGGAAACCGTATTCCTTTCATCCTATGCCGGCCAGATCTCGTAAACTTGGGTCCGATGTGACCCCTTTCATCCGTAACTCGCTACCCTCTGGCAAGGGTGTCGCGATTGGCCTCACCTTCCGGTCCACAGTCTTGTACCTTCTATCCACACGGGCTGTCTGATCCGACTCGACCCCTTTGCCGAAGTCAGCGATGACTTCGTACATCCGTTCCGAACTAATCGGAATCGTCCGGTCTTCATTGAGGCCTTCTTCGAGCACGTTCCTCAGATCTCCCAAGGTGTCGTCAAAAGAGACCGCCTCCACGGCGCTGCCTATCACTTCGTCGGGGCCTACGACTCCGCACGCCTTGAGACGTTCCTCCGCCCACTTCTTCTCCCGACCGTTAATGCCGATTATTGTACAGCCTCTGTTGTCGGAGAACTAAAACTTCTTGTCTGTAGTACAGGGTTTCCTTCCTATATGGTACACTTGTGGGGTTTTTCCGAGGTGTTCAGACTATTGCGGCCCCACGTCTTGATAGACCTCTCACAAAATCCCCTCGACCTTCGCCGCCGAGGGTCTCGCGGTTGCGCTCGTGGTTTGGTCGTACCGTTCGAAATTGGACGGAGTGCCGCCCATCTTGGCTCTTCACTCGGGCGTATGCCGAACCGTTATCCAACACCTTCATCTCCATGCGTGCCGCCATGATGTACGGTTCGCCGAGGATCACTGACTGTGAGGATGTCTCCTGCATGAAGAAGTGTTGATCAATCTCAACATCACCAATCTTCACTTGTACATTTGGGCAAGCCCCGTGTAGTTCCTCTGTGGCGCACGTTGTCGTGAAGAAAACCGTCCATAGGCGGAATCGGCGCACCAAGGCGTGGGAACCGGTTCTTCACGCGCGCACGCTCCGAGTTGTACATAGAAGCGAATTAGGAGGATAATCGGCGGGAACGGGCCCTAAAACAAGTGGAGACAAAGACCGCGCGAACAGTCTTTTCGGTCGCGCGCGCGAGCGAAGGAACCGTACGAGTCGGCGGCGTAACTACGCGGATGCGTGAAGGACGAAGCGAATCCCTGTCCAAAAGGGACAGGGAATAAAGCTGACATGACGGCCTATATAAGAGCGGGAAAGAGCTGTTGCAGGTATCGCGCGCGGAGAGGACGAAGTGCTGCCGAACCGATTTCGGAGCTTCTCTCTCACTCCTGCTTTCTCTGTCTTCTGCTCCATCGCGTACCTGTGCAGGTTTCGAGGAGGCTTGCGTTGTTCCGTGGAACGCCCCGAGTGCGTCCTGCAGCACCTCCGACCTGTTTTCCCTTTCTGTGCGTCGCGACATACAGGGGTCGGCATCTGTTCGCCGCCCTGTTCGTTTTCGTTAGTATCTATTTCGTGCCCCACCGTGGGTTGTAATACTTTAGTCTGTTATTTTCTCGCATTCATAAGTACATACCTTTCGTTGTTGCGTCCGTCTGCGTCGGCGTTTATTTGTGATCTCTGTCTGTTGGGCCGTGTCCCTGTGCAATCTTCGGTTCTGTGTAATCGGGTCTCTCTCTCTTACTCCTCTCTCTCTTGCTCTTCGGTCCAAGACCCCCGTGGTCCCTCCTCCTTTCTGCACGCAAGGGCGTAGCAACCCCGACATCTTGGTGAACCCGACGTGAAAGAGGCGGCAGAAGAGTAGGAAATGAAGGGGGCGGATCTTGCAGAGGCCATGGCTTCGGCCGTGGATCGGATAGTAAGCACGCGCGAGGGCACCGGCGCCCTCGATAGAGCTATTGAGGCGGTCGTCGGAACGATCGGTCGATTCACCGGAAAAGATGCCACGAAGTACCTGGCGTCCTACGGTGCGGAAATGTTAATGCGGGACATTCCGGAAGACAGGCGTCTTGCCGGTTTTCCCCGAGTGGCGATGCCGAGCATCCACGCGGAGGTGCTCGAGGTGCGGGCGGAGAGCCGTACCTGGGAGGAGTTCGAAGGTCGGCTCCTGGAAAAATACGGTCTGGACGACGCGCTCCGGCTTTCGAAGCGAAGCTTCATGGAGTGGGTGGAGTCTCCCGGGAAAGGAAGGAATGCGTCGGCACTCCTCCGGGAGTTCGAGGAGAACTTCGCGCGCCTTTCGGCGCTTGACAGGATGGTCCTGGATACAAGCCGGGTCCTGCTGTTCGTCAAATCGGTTGACGAGAGGGATCGGAGTCACGTGGGCGCCCTGCTAGAAACCGAAGACGGGCTGACAGCCGACTGGGCGGCGGTCAAGAGAGCCTGCGGCCGTTTCGACAAACGGCGAGAATGGGAGGATGACAGAGCAATCGGGTCGGGCTCAGTCGCGGCGAGGAAACTCGAGCCGGCGCAGCCGGTGCGAAGGGAAGAGACTCGGGAGTGGCTGGAATCCGGTTCAGCTCCGACCGGCGTGATCAGAGGCACGACTGGAGGAGCTGCGTTGGAGGAACTGACGAGGGCGATAAAAGACCTCCAAATCGCACAAGCCCGCAGAGAAGGCGGAGGACCTGCTCGTGACCGACGGCCGGCGGCAGGGAACAGGTGCATGTGGTGCGACGGGGTCGGCCACATCCGAAAAGACTGCGGCGATTTCGCAGAGGCGCTGAGGAACCGGGTGGTATACCTATGGGAAGGCCGGGTTCACGCCAACGACACGAGAAGGGCCCTAAACCGAAACGACGGGCGAGGCGGAATGAAGAGGTTGATGGAAGAGGCGGCGGCCCGACATGCGGAAACCGTCCACTACTCGGCGTCGGCCGGTATTCGAGTCGGGGGCAACGAGGCCCGAAGAGGAAGCAAAGCCGGATTCTGGCCGACGGTGCTGGAAGGCCTTGCCGATACGAGGACGAAGAGGGAGGAATCGGACCGTGCGGAGAAACGGGTACGGGAGATGACCGGGTGGAGCGACCCGGTCGAGGAAAAGACGGGCTTCGTGGAAGCCGCTTGCCGGAACTACGAGGCTCTGGTAGAAGAGAAGCGGGTGGGGAAACCCGGGACGACCGGGCCCTCACAACGATACGAGACCCGGTCCGGGCCACGACGGGACGAAGCCGGCGGGGCCGGTACGCAAGATAAACCCCAGAAGGGCGGGTACCGTCTGGGGACGGAGATAGAAAGAACCACGGACTTACGAAAGGTCCTGGAGGAACGGATCCTCGACAGCAAGGTGGAGCTGTCGCTACGGGAGGTGCTGGGAATCGCCAAGAAGGAGTTCCACGACTCCATCGTGGACTTGGTGAAACGGAAGAGGCTGTCAACGGAGACAGAACCGGAAAGACCGGTGGAAGTGCGGACGACGCACCTAGACGACATGGCGCTGGGAGACGAGTGGGCGGAAAGCCACTATTCGAGACCGCACTGGGCCCGAGCGACCACGGAAACCCCGGTGAAGATCGGCGATGTCCAGGAACCGGTGATAGCTTTGGTAGACCACGGATCGGAGATCAATTTGATGTCCATGGACTTCTATAAGAAGGGCAAATGGCCGATCAACACCAAGCACGGGTGGAAAATAAGGGCAGCAACGCGCGCCACCGAGGAACTGCACGGGGCCTGTCCGAATGTGCGAGTCAAGATCGGCGACGTCGAGATTGACCAGCACTTCTTCGTGCAGGAGACGTCTTCGCATCCGGTCATACTGGGAGAGCCGTACATCACGGCGGCGCGAATGGAGACCAAGGTGCTGGACAATGGTTCGGCCTATGCGCGGGTCAAGAGCCAGGACGGGCGCCATTCGGTCCAGTTTTTGACGGTTAGGCCGAACCACGAGCGTAACCGCGACTCCCTCGGTTCCGATAACCGAGAGGATTTTTAGAGAGGGCTGCCAAGGCGTGGGGCCGCGACAGTCCGGACACCCCGGGAAAACCCCACACCTGTACGATAAAACCGAAGAAACCTTGTACCATAGGTAGGGAATTTTTGTTCTCCGACAGCAGAGCGTGTACGATAGTCGGCATCGGCGGCCGAGAGAAGACAAAGGCGGAGGGGAGACTTCGAGCGTGCGGAGTTCTCGGCCCTGACGAGGAAATCAACGGAGCCGTGGAGGCGGTCTCATTCGACGACACCTTGGGAATGCTGGGAAAGGTAGTCGAAGAAGGCCTTAACGAAGACCGGACGATACCGGTGTGTTCCAAGGAGATGTACGAAGTCATCGCGGACTTCGGTCGAGGGCTCGAGTCAGTTCGGACGGCCCACGTAAGCACCAAGTACAAGACTGTGGACCGGAAGGTAAGGCCAGTCGCGGCACCCTTACCGGAGGACAGCGCGTCGAGAATCAAAAGGGTTGCATCGGACCCTAGTCTACGAGATCCGGCCTGCATAGGACACACCTTCACCGACGAGACGCTCCGAGAGCTCAAAATCGGTGGGGGCGGGTTCCTACTGCCGGCGGAGGAAGACCGGTTTCGGAGAATGCTCGGAAGGCACGGGAAAGCCTTCGCATTCTCACCGGAGGAAATCGGGTGCGTAGACCCGACGACCGTAGAGCCGATGGTGATATTCACGGTACCGCATGTACCGTGGAATCTCAAGCCAATTCCGGTTCCGAGAGCTCACATCCCGAAGTTGATGGAGCTGTTGAAGCAGAAAGTTGATATGGGCATTCTCGAGCCGTCGAGCGCCCCATATTCGAATCGATGGTTTACCGTACCGAAGAAAAACGGTTCGTTGCGCTTCATCCAGGACCTGCAGCCGGTCAATCGAGTGACCATTCGGAACGCAGGGATCGGACCGACCATAGACGAGTTCGCGGAGGCCTTCGCCGGAAGGTCAATTTACTCGGTCGGGGATCTATACTCAGGGTACGACCAGTTCCAGCTAGCCGTGGAGAGCAGAGACATTACGACGATGCGAACTCCCCTCGGCCTAGTTCGGATGTGTACACTGCCGCAAGGAGGGACCAACTCGGTGGCCCACATGGTGAATGCGATGAACAGGGTTCTGAGGGACTGTATCCCGGACATCACCATGCCGTTTCTGGACGACATCCCGATCAAGGGATGCCCGGTGGAAGAAAAGGACGAGACGATCGGGCCGGACGGATGCCGGCGATTCGTGGCGACGCACATCGACGACTGCGAGAAGGTGCTGCAAAGGCTAGAGGATGCGAGACTCACCTTCTCCGGGGAGAAGTCGGCCTTCGGGCAGTCAGAAATCATGGTGGTCGGACACCTGTGCGGACCATATGGCCGGAAACCGTCTCCGGCAAAGGTAGAAGCCATCTCCGCGATGAAGCCCGACTGCAGCTCGGTCACGGAAGTACGGAGATTCCTGGGGGCATGCGCGTTCTACCACATATGGATTCCGCATTACGCACACGTCGCGGAGCCACTGTACGGGTTGCTGAAAAAGGGGCGAAGGTTCGAATGGCTAGACGAGCACGCGGAATCGGTCCGGAAGCTGAAAGAGGCCCTTGCAGCGGCACCGGCACTCCGGAAGGCGGTATACGGGAAGGGTACCCCGGTATTCATAACGGTGGATACCAGTCCGACCGGGATCGGATGGGTCGTGAACCAGGAAGACGAGGACGGCAATCGGTTTCCGATCCGATTCGGCGCGAAAGTCCTCAGTGAACGGCAGCGAGGATACGCCCAGGTTAAACGCGAACTCTGGGGTATTGTTTCGGCGGTTAAGGCCGACAAAGACTACCTGATAGGGACAGAAGTGATCATCGAGACGGATTGCCTGCCGATTCTCGGTATGGTTTCCGGATGCGCGACTCCGGACCTGGCGATGCTTAGGTGGATAGCGTACATCAAGTCCCTGGACCCGGAAATACGACACATTTCCGGGAAAGACAACGTCATGGCCGACATGCTTTCGAGGGCGAGGTTCGACGACGAGGGCGGCATGGTTTCGGAAGACGAAGAAGTCGGCGTGGATTTCTTCGAGGCGGCATACATAACGACCGACGGGATGAGCACTCCGGCGCTTAACGAGTTCGACGCGAGCAAGTACGACGGGGAGTGGCTGCAGATCGGCGGGTTTTTGAAGACAATGACGCCCGATGCGTCATGGACGAAGGACGAGGCCAACCGGATCCGGAAGAAAGCATATCGATTCTTTCTCCGAGATGGGCATTTGTGGAAGCACCCGAAGAAGAGGAACGGCGTCCCGCTCCGGGTGGTGGCGATGAAGGAAGAACAGGAGGAGCTACTGGCGGCCTACCACGACAGCCCTTGGGCTGGACACCGTGGAACGTGGGCGACATTTGAGAAGCTGAAGGGGAAGTACTGGTGGCCGGGATTGTACCGGGACGTGCATCGGTTCGTGTCAACTTGCGAGAGTTGTCAGATGCACTCGATAGTCCGACACCGGGACGGGCTTCGCCCTACGTACCCTCCGACTATCCACTTCAAATGGATGGTAGATCTGGTGACGATGCCGATGGGGGTAGGACAGATGCGGTATCTGGTCCTAGCGCGGGAAGACCTGACGAACCAGGTGGAAGGCCGAGCCCTTCAGAACAAGACAACCGCGGCCGTATGCCGGTTCCTAATCGAGGACGTGATATGCCGGTACGGGTGCGTCGGGAAGATCGTGGCTGACCGAGGGGAGTTGGACGCCGAAGAAGCCGCGGAGCTGTTCGACCGGCTGGGAGTCAAGCTCTCGCTCACCACTGCGTACAATCCGGAGGCGAATGGAAAGGTGGAGCGCGGACACGGACCGATCGTCAAGGCGTTGGTTCGGGCGTGCGGAGGCCAAGTCGGAAACTGGCCGCGGCTGCTGCCTTATGCTTTGTGGGCAGACCGGACCACGCACAGTTCGGTAACCGGGTACATGCCGACGGAGCTCATGTTCGGCCAGAAGCCGATCATGCCGATAGAACGGACGATCTCCTCGTGGGCGACGGTCGACTGGAGGGACGAGATGAGCCGGGAGGAGTTGTTGGCCGCACGTATACGACAGCTCGAGCGGAGACCGGAGGACGTGGCACTGGCTGCGGAGAAGCTCCGGGTGGCGAGGACAAAGAACAAAGCCCGGTTCGACCGAACGCACCGGCTCCGACCGAAGAAAATCGACGAAGGTGACTGGGTGCTCGTCTACGACAGCAGCCTCGATAACCAGCACCGAGCTACACGGAAGTTCGCGCGAAGGTGGTTCGGGCCTTACGTGGTGCGGAGCGCCAATGACAACGGGACATATCACCTGGCGGAACTAGACGGCACGAGAATGGCGATACCGGTTGCAGGGAAGCGGATCAAAGCGTTCAAGAAGCGACACGACGACGAGCCCGACCCAGCTCTCCTAGTCAGCAGTGACGAAAGATCCGAAAGCGAGGAAGAACCGACGGGCGAGAAATGAAGACGGGCCGGTTTTCTCCGTCCCAACTCTCTTGGTGCATACCGGAGGATGCACGGTTAGGTGGGGGCGGATGTCGTGAAGAAAACCGTCCATAGGCGAAATCGGCGCACCAAGGCGTGGGAACCGGTTCTTCACGCGCGCACGCTCCGAGTTGTACATAGAAGCGAATTAGGAGGATAATCGGCGGGAACGGGCCCTAAAACAAGTGGAGACAAAGACCGCGCGAACAGTCTTTTCGGTCGCGCGCGCGAGCGAAGGAACCGTACGAGTCGGCGGCGTAACTACGCGGATGCGTGAAGGACGAAGCGAATCCCTGTCCAAAAGGGACAGGGAATAAAGCTGACATGACGGCCTATATAAGAGCGGGAAAGAGCTGTTGCAGGTATCGCGCGCGGAGAGGACGAAGTGCTGCCGAACCGATTTCGGAGCTTCTCTCTCACTCCTGCTTTCTCTGTCTTCTGCTCCATCGCGTACCTGTGCAGGTTTCGAGGAGGCTTGCGCTGTTCCGTGGAACGCCCCGAGTGCGTCCTGCAGCACCTCCGACCTGTTTTCCCTTTCTGTGCGTCGCGACATACAGGGGTCGGCATCTGTTCGCCGCCCTGTTCGTTTTCGTTAGTATCTATTTCGTGCCCCACCGTGGGTTGTAATACTTTAGTCTGTTATTTTCTCGCATTCATAAGTACATACCTTTCGTTGTTGCGTCCGTCTGCGTCGGCGTTTATTTGTGATCTCTGTCTGTTGGGCCGTGTCCCTGTGCAATCTTCGGTTCTGTGTAATCGGGTCTCTCTCTCTTACTCCTCTCTCTCTTGCTCTTCGGTCCAAGACCCCCGTGGTCCCTCCTCCTTTCTGCACGCAAGGGCGTAGCAACCCCGACAACGTCGTCGCTCGTATTTTCCACCTGTGCTTGGTGTTGATCGGCCACTTACCCTTCTTGTAGAAGTCCATGGACATCAGGTTGATCTCCGAACCGTGGTCTACCAACGCCACCACCGGCTCCTGGATGCCTCTGATCCAAATGGGGGTCTGCGTAATGGCTCTAGCCCAATGCAGCCTCGAATAGTGGCTTTCTGCCAAATCATCCACTAGGACCATATCTTCCAGGTGCGTCATTTGCACCTCCACCGACTTCTCCAGCTCCGGCTCCGTCGAAAGCCGTTTCCACTTCACCAAGTCCACGATGGAGTCGTGGAACTCCTTCTTGGCGATCCCGAGCACTTCCCTTAACGACAGCTCCACCTTGTTGTCGAGGATTCGTTCCTCCAACATCTTTCGTAGATCCGTCGTCCTTTCTATCTCGGTGCTCAGTTGGTAACCGGCCTTCTTTGTCTTGTCCGGTGCGTCGGTGGTATCAGCGGCATTTTGCTTCGACCCAAACCTGGTCTCATACCGTTGCGAGGGTCTGGCCCCTCTGGCTTTTCCTGCACGCTTGTCCTCTACCAGAACCTCATAGTTCTGGCACGCAGATTCCACGAAGCCGGTCTTTTCCTCGACCGGGTCGTCCCACTTGGTGACCTCCCAGACCCATCTTTCCGCGTGGTGCGCTTCCTCCTTCCTCAACCGCACGCCAGCGAGGCCTTCGCCCTCTGGCCTTTGTCCCTCCTGACCTGGATTCCTGCCGACGCTGAGTAGTGGATGGTCTCCGCATGGCGCACCACCGCTTCTTCCATCAGCTGCTTCATTCCTCCGCATCTGATGTTCAACTCCAGGGCTCTCCGGGTCTCGCTAGCATTCACCCGCCTATTCCACAAGTACACCACGTTAGCCTAAGCACTTCCGCAAAGTCCCCGCATTCCTTCCGGATGTAACAGACCACGTCACACCACAAGCACCGATGCCCAGCTGGAGGCCTCCGGTCATGAGGTTGCTCGCCGCTGTCCCTCCTCGCCTGTGCAATCTGGAGGTCTCATACCGTCTGCGTCAACTCTTCTAGAGCCGCTCCTCTGGATAAGCCTTTGACCACGCTGGTCGATGTTGAGCCTGTCTCGAGCCAATCTCGGGTTTCCTCCCTTCGCGCCAGTGGGGGTCCCTCGAGCTTTCTTGCCGCAACAAATCCTGCCCCCGATGAGCCCTTGTTGCTCCACTCACGCCGTTTGTCCAAACTGTCACAGACTCTTTTCACCAAGGCCTAGTCGGGTCGTCAGGCCGTTGTCTGTCTCCAACAGGAGACCCACTTGCTCCTGGTCCCGCACATCCACACCCTTTACAAAAAACACAACCCAACTCGTATCTAGTATGATCATGTCCAGTGCCGAGAGCCGTGCAAAGCATTCCTCAAACTCCCAGAGGAGCACCGACGCGTTTCTCCCCTTTTCAGGTGTCTCCACCCACTCCATGAAGCGCGTCATCAAGCCCGTACTTCTCAAGGACCCAACCTTCGAACTCTTCCCAAGTCCAGCACTTAGCCCACACCTCAAGCACCTCCACATGGATGCCCGGCATTGTCACCCGAGGGAATCCGGCTAGCCGCCTGTCCTCTGGAATGTCCCTCATTACCATTTTCACTCAATAGGCCTCTAGATAGCTCGTGGCGTCCTTCCCACCGAACCGGCCTATTGTACCAACAATCGCTTCGATGGCCCTGTCGAGGGTGCCTGTGCCCTCACACGCACTCACTATCCGATCAACGGCAGAAGCCATGGCTTCGGCAAGCTCTGATCCCCTCATCTTTCGATTCCTCTACCGCCTTGTTTCACGTCAGGTTCACCAAATAATGTCGTGTTGTTCCGCTTGCACGGGAGAGACTAAGGCGAGACCACGGGGGCCTTGAACCGAGGAATAACCGAACAGAGGGAGGAGCAACACAGGAACAATGGTCGAGCCACACACACACTCAAATACACAGAGCTTGCAACCGATTCGACAATGGAAGACAAGACGAATATATATATATTAGGGTTACAACCGGCAAGTTGGTGAGCGACAACACTCTAACACTCACACGCACACACAGAAACGCGAGATGGAGACTCTACCGGAAGCACTCGGGCTTTCCACGATGCAGAGGCAGCCTCCCAAAACCCTGCCGAGAGCAACAACAGAGAAAGACAAAGGAGAAGATCTCGGTCCTGGTTCGACAGCACTGCATCCTCAACAGAACGCCCCCCTGACTCTGCCCCTTTCCCTCTCTTTTATAGCCCAAGGAGGGAAAGACGTTAGAACCGGTCACAACACCATTATTCTCTGTCCTTTCGGACAGAGATACTCCTCGATTTCCTACCTAATGAATACACGCTACCTAGGACATTCGCATCGGCCGGTCTATACCTAACTATGTACAATACATCAAACTTTGTGCCCCCGTGTAAGGGCCGGTTTACGCACACTATTCCTGGATTCCGCCTCGGGACGATTTTCTTCTCAACAACGTTTGTGGACTACCACATAACACGTTGTGAGGCTCTCCACAACTTGGCCCAGGAAATGTCCTCCTTGATTGCTTATTAGTTCAATCGGACAACCATACCAGCACCATATAAGCTCGTATAGGAACTTTGATGCGGATGCCGCCGTATTATCCCTGAGTGCCTTTGCTTCCACCCATTTCGTGCAGTAGTCGGTCGGTGGCCACGATAATGTATATGTTACTGGTCCTCATTGTCGGTGGTTTGAATGGTCTGACAAAGTCCAGTCCCCATTTCTGGAATGGTTCTAATGGTAATACCGAGTGATGGGGCATTTAGGCTTGCTCGGTTGGTTGGCCTAATTGTTGGCAAAGGTCGCATTCCTTACCGTACCTGATGGCGTCTTTTAAGGTTCTCGGCCACCATAACCCGCTTTACCATATCTTGCAGGTTGTCGCATCGTCGGCATAGTGGCCTCCGGCTATTCCGTAGTGATCTTCTTTTAAAATCGTTTCTTTTTCGTCGCTGCATACCGCTCGCCGCCAGATTCCGTCTGCTCCTTTGTGATATAGGGTATCCTGGATAAGGCAAAAGTGGCAGCCTCGAACCACTAATCTCTTCCATTTGTCCCGATCCATTTAGTCGGGAGGTAATCCGGTGCTCAGGAACTTATGCATGTCTGTGAGCCACTTGTCCTCCTCAGCAACTATTGAGTCAATTGTCGGTTCTACTATTACCCTGAATAACTCGGCATCGGGGAACTTGTCTCGTACTCCGTCTCCTGCTTCGCTAGATTCTAGCCGGCTCAAGTAATAGGCTACTACGTGCTACGCCCCGGGTCGGTGGTAGATGTCGAACTCAAATTCTTGTAACAGTAGTGTCCATCTTGCTATTTTCCCAGTTAGCTACGCCTTAGACACCAAGTAAATCAGTGATGAGTGGTCCACGTGAAATGAAAACTTCCGCCCTAGCAAGTAGTGTCGATACTTGGTTACGCTATACACCATTCCGAGAGCTTCCTTTTCTGTTGTGAAGTAGTTGTGTTCGGCCTTCGAGAGCTTCCGGCTTGCGTAGTACACCGGCCGGTACCACTTCGGTTCGATGAGTTGCATAAGGACACTGCCAATTGCTATGTCCGATGCGTCGATAAACACATGGAAACTCTTCGTCCAGTCGAGAGGTTGCACCACCGGGGCTTGTGACAGCATTACCTTTAATGCTTGATAGGCCTTTTCCTTCGGCTCCACCCATTGAAAGGGCAATCGGTGCACTGCTACATGTAGTGGTGTCGCGAAGTCAGCCAAATGTCGTAACATTTAGCTATGCCACCGGATTTGTCCTAAAAACCGGCTCAGGGTTTTTGCGTTATTTGGTGCGGGTGCTTCCAAGATTACCCTCACCTTATCCGGGTTCACCGCAATTCCCTCCTTACTTACAATGTGTCCCACCAGGTTGCCACTGGTTACTGCGAACACGCACTTTGCCGGATTCAGGCTTAGTCGGTATTCCCGACATTTCTCCAAGCATAACCGGAGGTGATCCAAATGTTCGTCCTGAGGATTGTACACCATAAAATCATCTAAAAAGACCTGCATGAATGCTGAGATATACTCCCCGAATATTTCCATGATGATTCGTTGAAAAGTTGTTGGTGTCGTTTTTAGCCCGAACATCATTACCACTACCACAAACACCCCCCATTCGGTGACAAAAGCCGTTTTCACTTAGTCTGCCGGGTGCATTCGAATCTGGTTGTAACCGCTAAATCCGTCTAAAAAACTATATACTTCATGCCCAGCCACCGCATCCAACACGTCGTCCGTGAACGGTAGTGGGAACACATCCGTTACTGTGGCCACATTTAGCTTCTGGTAGTCCACGCATACCCGAATCTTACCATTTTTCTTAGGTACTACCACAATCGGGCTCAGCCACGTTGCTTGCTCTACTAGCCATATGAACCCGACTCTCAGTAGCTTGTCGATTTCTTCCTTGACCTTCACCGCATAATTGGGATTCATTTGGTAACGGCGTTGTGCCACCAGTTTGGCGTCCGTGCTGAGGTGGATCTGATGCTAATAAAGTTGGGGATCCAATCCTCGCATGTTCTCGTAGGACCGGGTGAACACGTCTCGGAAACTTGTGAGTAATTCGACCATCGCCTTCTTTTCGTCCCGTGGTATTTCTTTGGGTATGTTCACCGATCTGGGTGTGTCGTCGGTACCATGGTCCACTTCCTCGAGCTAGGATGCTTTTACTCTTTGGGATATGGTCATTTCCCTTTCCAATGATTCTTGTGCTTGTCGTAACTCCCGGGTCGCTTCTTGCTCCGGTTCATCCGATTCCTTTCCCGGGTTCGTCACATATGGTATGACGGCTTCGGTTATGTCTACCTCAAATAATGGCACAATCTTCGGGTGCTCTTCCAAGTAACGGTCGACTTCTTCATCAGCTAACCCGTCCAGCATGTTGATGCTCTCCGCATATAGGGGGGTTACTTCCTTATTGGTTCCTACTCGTGGTTGTGTCGGTATGCATACTTTGGTCTTTCCTCGTCGAAAGGTGATTACATTCTTTTGCCAGTTTTGTTTTATATGCGCAATCCACAGCCATGGTCTTCCTAGCAACAGGGGATAGGCCCTTTGCACATTAAGTTGTAATACTACTGCCGATATCCAGAATGCGTATCCTCCGATTGTGATGTCCAAGTCCCAGATGAGTCTGGTTGGTCGAACCGAACTTGTATCCGCCATTCTTAGCCAAAATGGACACGGTTCCCAATCTCGAATTCCCAAGGTGTCACATGTCCCCTTGCTGATGACGTTCACCCCTAAACCACTGTCAATAATGGTTCTAGTGATCTCTTTGCCTTTAACAATCACTGTGATGGTCAGGCTGGTTGTGTCCACCACTGTCAATCCTTCCTCTAGATTGGAGAAGAATGTCGGTGCCGGCTCCTGATGTGGTGCGGTGAACGTTGTTTTGAGACCTTCAGTGAATCGGGGGACTAATTGTATCAAGCGCCCCAATGGTAACACGATCTGGCATTCTTGTAATGCCTGTCAAGTTGGGTCCTTGTCAGTACTCTTTACGGGCTACTTCGACTGTAAGTTTTGTTCCTGTATCTCAGCCACATTACGTTCATTGGCTTTCTTGATCCATTCGGTGGCTTGCTTCCGAATATGCTCCTGAGTTTCCCACTCGGCCGCTTTTCCTTTGGAATGGGTAGTGACTTTGTTTTTCATTACCCTTGACCGGACATTGGTTGCTATAATGCCCATCCTTCCGGCAATAATAGCAATACGCCTTTCGGTTGTTGCCTGACTCCCTCTTGTCCATGTTCCCGTTCTGTGCATCGGAGTTTATCCGGCGGTTTTCCTCCGTTTGTCATTGCTTCGGTGGTGTCACAACGATGTTTGTGCTTCCTAGATTGTACTCTTTTGGCTGCTTCCCTACGAAAATACCCTCGTTTTTTGTTGCGTCGGAAATTCCAGTTTCCTTGTCGTTCTGGATAGCATCTATCATCCCTTCTCCGGTTGTAATCCGAGGAGTAGTCCAGTTCATACCGATCACGGTTGTAGCCTTCCCTACGTTGGTCGTCACGATCGCGCTCATAGTCGTCGCGTCTTCTATCATTGTACCGATCAGGGCCTGAATTTGACGGGTTAGTCTTAAAGTTTTTTGACGGGCATTTTTTAAAGATGTATGTCATATGACGTAAGAGTGCAAAAATTAACATGTCATTTGACATACAAATTTCTTATAATGAAAAGCTCTATATGATGCTTCATTATTATACATTTTATTACTATAGAAGGTACACAAATAGACACAACTACCTCGCAAAGATAATGAAATACAGAAAATAAATATCGTGTTAATGTTTTTTTTTTACCAAAAAAGTGTTAATGTTTTTTAAGCCAAAGTACAAACTATATATGTATCCATAATCATAATTCATTCTTGCAAAGTGGATACAATAAGCTTCAAACAAATAATCATACAAATCGAATACTGATAATCATACAAATCTTAATAGAATGTTGTTGTGCTTGGTTCTTTGTTTTCCCCCTGAAATTATTTAAATAATAGACATCTAAAAATGTACTAAAAGTATTTCATTTCACTATAATAGAGACATTGAAGTTATTGTTTAGGTATTAAGGTAATACAAAAACAATATTGTATAATAACTTGTTAAATGAACATAATATGATAGATATTCATGGTAACTTACATTTTTAAAATGTAGTTAAAAAATGTTGAAGGTTGAAGGCTGTTTTTGTTCTATTCCCACTGCACAAAAAGGCTACATAGAATCAATAATTTTTAATTGGAACAATAGCTTGCTACCTAATAGTAAGTACTCACCTTTTCCTATACTAATAAGTTATTATTAACCCTAATTTTTTAATAAAGCATAGTAAAACGTAATAAGTATGTATAAAACAATAGGTTAGTAAAACATTTAGTTTAAAAAAACTTAAAATCAAACCTTATTGAAATGAAATACTTTTAGTTTATTTTTAGAGGTATTAAGGTAATACAAAAACAATATAATAACTTGCTAAATGAACATAATATGATAGATGATCATGGTAACTTACATTTTTAAACTGTAGTTAAAAAATGTTGAAGGTTGAAGGATGTCTTTCTTTGTTCTATTCCTGCTGCACAAAAGGCTACATAAAATCAATCATTTTTAAGTTGAAAAATAACTTGTTACCTAACAGTAAGTAGTAAGTAGTAAGTACTCACCTTTTTCCTATACTAAAAAGTTATTACTAACCCTAATTTTTTAATAAAGCACAGTAATAAGTATTAAGTATTAAGTAATAAGTAATAAGTATGTATAAAAAAGTAGGTTAGTAAAACATTTACTTTAAGAAAACTTAAAATCAAACCTAGAGTGACTAGTCTACACTCTAGTATTTTTTAGAGTATTTAATAAAGCACCAAGGTTATTGTTTAAAATTTAAATTGATTTGAGGATTCATCATTACAATTTATATGATATTATTTTAAGCGTGTTATAAATATATATATATATATATATATATATAGATTAGAATTTAGTATATTACACACTTCATACTATATAGTCAAATTGAATCTTGATACTACATAGATGATAGTATGATAGTACATATATTTAAATTTTATATGACAATATGTGGTATATATATATAATATATATGAATAATGACATAGAAAATAAAATTTTAGCATGTCATTTGACATGTATAATTTTAAGGGGCCTTTCACATGAAAAGGAAAATTTTATACTTTATATGTCACTTGACGGACATTTTTAGTAGGTGTATGTTTTTGACGGGCAAAATGGCCTTTGACGGGCATGACACCCGTCAAATTCCTGCCCTGGTACCGATCCCCATGTTATGGTCGGTATCGGTCCTCCCTCTGGAACCGTTCGTCATCTGGTTCGTGACTGCTATGTGGTTCAATGTTCCGCACCGGTGCCGCTTGTCGATTGAGTAAGTTGTACTCGCATCGGTCCGTTGTGTGTGCCCGTGAGTGGCATATCATACATTGCGTCCTCATTGTGCAGTCTACCGTCGAATGGCCCGGGTTTAGACACGTTGTGCATTCCAACGCTTGGCGAAACCTGAGATCCTCCTTATTTGGAAGGGCCCTATGCAGGGCTCCCATCGTCATCAGGAAGCAATGTTTATCCATTTCTAGCACCCGATCGATGACTTGATCCATTATGCTAGCCTGGAAATCCAGTACCACGCACATCATTCGGAGGGGTTCCCGTAGAGCGGCCAAAAACACCGGTTTCGCCTCCTCCTCCGGAGGTGCCCTTGTCAACTGGTTGTGTAGTGTTTGAAATCGGATGATAAATTGGGGCATTGTATCCTGCTCCTCTTGGTGGGTTGTGTAAAACTGACCGACTAGTTCGCGCTATTCCACTTGCCTATGGAATAGTCAGAGGAATTTTGTTTTCAAGGCCTCAAATGTGGCAAAGCTCCCGAGTAGGTGCTTTGTGTGCCAGCAGGCTACCAGTCCCTCTAATTTCATGCCGAATTCGGCAATTTTTTACCGTTCGGCTTCCGGTTCGGTCAGCCTTTGGGACACATGATTCGCTTCCCATGTTTGTAGGAACGAATAGACGTGCGCCTCCGCGTCAGGGTCATCACGGTACTTCGGATACGGGTACGGCATGGTAGTCTTCGGAAGGTTGTATCGGAGATGTGTGGTCTAGTTCTTGCTCTACGGGTGGTGTTGGCGCGCGATTTTCCGCTTTCTCCGCGGCTGGTGTTGGTGTGCATTTGGTCTTGTTTGGAGATTGCCGCTCTCCGGGTACCAAGGGTAATTCCTCCGTTGGTTCTGGTGTCGATGAGTCGTCCGCTTCGTCGTCCTCCGGATCATCTAGAGTATCGTGGCTGCTTTTGTAATTCGACTGAACGCTCTGTTCACTATCCGATTCCAACTCTAAGGCCGAGAATGCCTCTGAGTCTCCGTTGCCTTCGGCAAGTGTCCGCATTCGCGATTCTTCCTCTTGCAGACTCATCAGGCTACTGCCCTCGTCGGAAAGTTGTTGTTTTTGGAACTGAAGTGCTTCTTCCGCGACCCTCCGAAACACTCTAGGAAAAGACTGATCCTGTCGGATCTCCTCGGGTGCTTGTTGGAAGGCTTCCCGCCTTTGCTGTCTTTCGGCTAGTCTTCTTCCTCGTTCGGTGACTTGGTCGTTAGTCGGTCAAGACATCCATCCCCCGGTTTTCTCTGCTCACTGCAAGAATCGTGGTCGCCAAAATAGTGTTGATCCTTGGCCGGACTAGCCACAACACAAGGTGTCCTCTTCTGGAACACTTCTCCAAAGGGTGGTAAGGTTAGGATGCTTCCGTAATTAACACGCGTAAGATCTTAATATTAACCGCAGATGGCAAGTATACAAGACGCGAGCATTAATTAATTGATATATGTAAGCTTCTATTACTTCCGTAAACATCACATTGGTTCGAATCCTTTTATAGGAATCCGGTGTCATTACAAAACGGTGCCCTATCGGCAACTGGCTACGAATCGGTTCGGATCCGGATCGGTGCAACTATACCGGATCCATCCCTCCGAATACTAATTCTATTTATTTCTAAATATATATATCTCCGACTCGCCCTTAACTAGCCAACAAACACTATGTGTTGAATATGTTGTACAAGTTCGGCATGACTGATTGCCGATCAGTCTCCACACCCCTAGACCGGAAGTTAAAGCTTCGTCCCGACTCCGGAGCAGCCTGCGATGAGAAACGATTCCGACAAATTGTTGGAAGCCTTATTTATTTGACGATCACCCGACCTGACATTAGCTATCCGGTCAGAGCGATAAGTCAGTTCACGTAGAAGCTGACTTTGGAGCACCTTCAGTGTGTGCACCGAATATTGAGGTATGTTAGCGGCACTAAGGTTCGGGGACTGTTATACCGACGTGGTATAATTGAGAAGCTAGTCGGCTATACAAATGACGACTAGGCTGGAGAGGCGTCGGATCGACGATCCACTTCCGAATTCATGTTCTCTCTAGGTAACACGATTGTTGCGTGGAGCAGCAAAAAGCAGCTGACTATGGCTCTTTCAAGCACTAAGGTTGAGTATCGGGTCACTACCGTTGCCACCTGTGAAGCCATCTGGCTTCAACGGTTGTTGCAAGACCTCTGGAACAAAGTCCCGACACAGATCCCGATCTACTATGACAACATGAGAAGCATGTAGCTAGCCAAGAACCCTATGTCCCATGCTCAGACAAAGCACATAGACGTGCATTATCACTTTATGTGTGAGCGGGTCCTCATCGGTGAAGTAGAACTCTAGTATGTCCAGACAGATCGGTAGGTTGCCGACATCTTCACCAAACCTCTCGGCCTAGACAAGTTGCAACATTTTTCGGAGATGCTTGGACTTTAGCATCTCGACATGCCGCACTTGAGGGGGAGAACCAAAACGAAAAAAACTGGGACTGATAGGGAGAGAACCAAAACAGAAACTGGGAAAACAGGTGATGGCACCGGACAAAGAGCCGAAGAGGAAGGGAGAGACGAGAAGAAGAAAAAGGAAGCTGAGTCGACTGAAGAAGTTGACACATCCGATAAAGTTGGAATAAACGGTGACGGCGGCAGAGTCAAGAAGGACAAAGCCGACCGGAAGGCCAAGACCCAAACGTGGTCTGATATGGTAAAGGGCATGAAGATTGAGGAAGAATTGGAGACATTGTGTCCCAAGGAATGCAAAATTTATTATAAGTACTTGTAGTTTTTGGGGGGCATACTACTCTCCCCACTTCTGCTTAAATTCTTGCTAACAAGTGATTCCAATTTTGCGGAAAGTCAAGTACTTCCACCCAGACAGGACATTTGTGACGAATTAGCCCTTGATAGTCTTTTGTCAAAGACCACAATAATGCATGAACCATTTGATCTCTATATGTTAAAGGAGATTCTCCACGTAATTGAGTTTTGTACTTTGGTTCTGAGAGCAACACTTCGTAAAAGCCTCTAGCAACAAATAAACTCCACTAACTACATACACTTAAAACATTGCATTTATCCATTGAGTTAAATCATTTGCAAAAGGCATCTTCCCAGGAAAAAAGAGAATAATACCATTTGACATGTAAACTTTTAAATGATTCAACAAGTCATGTGATGGGATAGTAAATGTCTTGCTTGGGAGAGGGCCATCCCATGTATTTTTGGCCTCTACAAAGTTCTCTACTAGACTATCTTGAAGCCATTTTGTAGATCTACAAGATTTTCTATTATTTCTTTCCTCTTCTTATTCCATACAAAAGATGATTGAGCCATCCTTGACAACAGGAATGTGGTAGACATGCTACTTTGTTTGTTGAAATGTAGAGTGGTCTAACAAAAATAATGAGAGGAGCAAACTTGGTGTCGACAAGTCCTAAATTCCGCACTCCGCTCATATTTGAGTGAATCTGACATTTCTCATTATATCCAAAAGCACCAAAACTCCCAAAACGACTCAGATCTCATCTGCATCTGACTCCGGATAAGGGAGATATGAACTTTCAAGCTAAGCTCTATCTCTTGTCTTTTAGCAAGAAGCTCTCATCCACCAATTCCCATACTCACCAAATAGTGAAGATGATGTCCCACCTTGTCCATAAAAATAAACATAAAAGCAATAATAAGGACAAGGAATGTAATCGCTAGGTTCGATCGAGAAAATAAGTAAAATCATTATTCGGAATGTTCACCATGTTTTAAAGTAGAAGTAGCACTTTTTCTACTAAAAAGTGAGAAGGGGGCATAATATAAAAGTGGCTATACTCAACCATATGAAGAGAAGTTGTAGCTAGAAACTAGTCACATTGCAAAGTGAGGAGGAAAGCAATCTTGGTTTTCTGTATTCCTTTCAAAAATCAATGAATCCACATACCGAAACTTTCAAAATGTCATATTTCAAAGAAAACAAATAAAAGGACATCTTGAAAGGCCAAATAAGATCTACGACTCCTTTGCTTGAATGTCTTGTTGAAACGAAGAAACGTGTATTTTATGTATCTAGCCTAGAAAATATAAAAGTAACGAGCAAATATAGATATACAAGAAAAATATAAAGAAATGGATATGTGTGTGTGTGTGTGTGTGTGTGTGTTATGCTCGTGCATCCGTGTATTTGTTACCAAAGTCTTTTCTTCTTCTTCACGTTGGAACATCTTAGGTCCCCCTCCATCTCCCGAGGAACATGAGCTTTTTTTTTGTTTGCTTATGCATACTACTTACTACTTTCAAGGTTTAAAAATTGCCTGGGATGTAGCTATAATTATGGGTATTTTACACAAAACCCATTTGAATCTAAAAATTCACCCAATGATCACCATTTATTTTTGTTTGAGCTAATTCATATCAAATCAATGGGTAAGCTATTAATGTTTGTTGAAACTTCTTAGAATGACCAATATACAACCAAATTAATCGTCAATTCATTGACACAAGAACATAAAAAATTAGCGCTTCATTTCATTTTTCATTATACCTCGAAGGAAGGCTTGCATGGTTTGCTTATAGACAAATTAAAAGCTCCCCTCGACAACAATTCTGGATTGCCTTAATATAGAGTTGAAATGGTGTGAAGTGGATCAAGTGATAAAAGTTGACATACATCTACTAAATGTTGAGAGGGAGGCGAACTAATTAACACCCAAAACTCCCTCTCATGATGCAAGCATGGCACATTATCATATGCACTAGATACACATCTTATGCATGGACTACATGTGGGCATTGAAAAAAAATGTATCTCTCCACATTAACTCAAGACAAAGAGCTGTAGATGAGAGAAAGTTATAGTAACATGTTATACGAACCATGTGAGAGGGACATGGAGTCAGAGGAACATTTACACTTGCAAGTGTAGACTATACTATGATATGCGAGGTCTAAAAGGATAAGTTTTGAGAGAGGATTGGACGAGGCGAGGGCGAACATTGTTTGGCACAAATCAATCATATTGAAAAACCTGGCAACTCTCATATACACATCCATCAAAACAAAATATTTCTCTTGGCCTCTTCCACATACCACTAAAGACCATATAGAGAGTACATGAAAGGCAAATGAGCTCACCTAAAGGGCTCACTTTGAAGACAAGTGAAGAAGTCAAAGCAAGGAGCCACTAAAAAGTAGTCAGAGCAAACACCAAGAGAGTGGACTCCATAATAAGAGGCATAATTATGACGCATCAAAGTCTTTCGGTCTAGGTCTACATGACTCACTCAAACATACAATAGTAGAATTGAGACAAGAGAGATTGGTTGGTCGGTCTGACGGAGACTTCCGCATCTTTTTTTTTCGTATATTTAATTTTAGGGTCTACTAAAATGTTGCTCATTTCATTTCATTTGTGACTTCCGCATCGGCACCCTATGGGGTTAATGTGACTCTCTCTCTCTCTCTCTCTCTCTTTAGAAGACGTTAATATATCTTTCTTTCTCTCTCTCTCTCTCTCTATCCATCTAGATTCTAGAAGCAGCAATCAAGCTTAGTAGCAAGGTATTAGTAGTACATATGTATATTAGTACTACTAGTTATATAAGAGAGAGCTAGCCGCTCTCCTTTTCTCTCTCTCTCTCTCTCTCTCTCTCTCAATGGGTAAATACCGCATTTTTGTTGTAAACCAATTGTCTCATGGGCCAATTTTGGCCTTAAAAAGACTTTAATATTTCTTTCTTTCTTTCTCTCTCTCATAAGGAAAAGAAGAGAGAGAGAGAGAGAGCAGTGCGACTGATTTCAAGGAAAAGGAAAGCTTTTCCCCAAATCACATGCCTACTTTCAAGGACTTCTCCCTTTCTCTCTCTCTTTCACTGTTCTTCTGTTCGTCTCTGTCTCCCTCTCTCTTCTGTGTGGCGATTGCTTCTTTCTTCTCTAACAATTTCTTCCCTCCATCCCCCCCCCGGGGGTCCTTTCCTTCTGCTTAATCTTTTGTATCTTTCTCATATGATCGATGAACCAATCTCCTCTGTGCCCTCTAAGATGACCATTCATTCATTCTGGAATGTTTAGCCATATTCATTCCATTCATTCCCTTTTAGGTCTACCCAGTTTGAAGTAAAAGTTTAGATACGTTTAATTACGAAGGCCTTTCTTTGTAGAACTCCAAATCATGCCTGCCGTAAGCGAATAGCTTTGGTAACCATTCTCATATTCATTCCATTCCCTCTTTTAGTTTTAGGTTTCAATTGAAGCCTAAGCCTTTTTTTATATTATTAATATCTTCATCAAAGTAGAAGTGAGTTCGCGTCGTGCTGCAAAACAAGTATCACATACACACACAGAGACAGAGACAGAGAGACAGAGCAAATTATGCAAGCAACGTTGGTTAATCATGCATTCTGCTCAAGACGGAAACTGTGGGGATTCAATAATGGCATGGGCTCTCCCAGGTTCGGGCTGACCCAGCTTTTCATTCTCAGTCTCTTGTGCAACATTATGATGGGGAAGAAGGACGTCGTGGTATTTGCCAGGAATGCCATGATGGCCGTTAATACTAATACTAAATATAATGGTGGAGAGTTATTAGTAATCAGGCCACAACAGCAACAACATACTAGTAATCCTCCTCCTCCTCTTCATCTTCCTCTTCCTCTTCCTCTTCCTCTTCCTCTTCCTCTTCCTCTTCCTCTGCCTCTGCCTCTGCCTCTGCCTCTTCATGATCATCATCATCATCATAACGGGAACGGATGGCATATTCGTGAGCCATTTTCATTATCTTTGAAGGATTGGGTGGATTCAGATGAAGGAGCAATTCTATGCTATTGGGTGGCACCAAGACGCCTGATGATGGGCAATGGTGGCATGATGATGACATCAACATCACATCATCAGCATCAGCATCATCAGCATCATCATCATGATGGTTGGCATGAAGATCATGTAATGACAACTAGGCCAAGCCCAAGCTCATCACATTCATTTGTAGTAGCAGCTGCTATTAATTCATCAGATACTCTAAGTACCCCCCCACACTACAAATTATGTGTTCCTCCTAGTAGTCATTGCAGCTCAGATGTTGCTGCTTCCAATACCACCACCAATACTAACACTAATACCGCCTCTAATACTAATACTAATATTGACCCTCGCTACGGAGTCGATAAACGATTGGTTCCAACAGGTCCCAACCCTCTCCATAACTAATTATCATGTCTAACCCAACCCGATCCTTATACAGTCTCATTCCTTAAATGCATCGATCATATGCCTATCATCCTCCATGGCAGATTATTATTTTTGGCATTGGCCACCATGACCACAAGGCTCTCTCTGTCTCTGTCTCTGTCTCTGTCTTTCTCAGAGGAGGTCGGAAATGATATGCCATGTTATTGATCAAATGCCACAACATCATGTGAAGATGACCATCTCTTGGTGCTGAAGCGTATACAATGGGGTTCGGATCCATCAAAAAAAAAATATATATATATATCATCGCCCTCTAAGCCAGAACAAAAGAAAGAAGACGTATGTCAATGTCACGCCAAAGCCTGCTCCAGGAGAGTTTCAATTTCTAGAATTTCAATGGATCAACATCATCGTTGGGGGTTGGTTTCTCTGAATCATGTTTTTAACAGCTATTGCGAGAACTTTCCCTTTTCCCTTTGTTTGTTTAAGATCAGAAAAGAGCTAACTTCTTATGAATGATGAAGATGATGATCAGTATTAAAACAAAACAACTGTTTTTACCAAAAAGGAAAAAATGATCTACTTTTCTTTTGATCCTCCTTTTTTTTATTGTTGCCATAGGTTCTTAGTCTTCTTCATTGGAAAACCAGTTGGTCATTTGTCTGTAGGTAGGTATACTGCACATAATTTACTCGAATATGCACTCTGTTTTTTTCAATTCATATTGAGCTCAAATGCGGCCATATCCATCAAAGTGGTCCGTCCTCCTTTTCACATTTATGCACAATACTCAAGTCAAAAAATGTATCAGCCATTAGCATCTCAGCATCAGCATCAGCATCAGCATCATCATGATGACTTATCATGCTGTATCAGAAAGTTAAGTAAAGATGTTTTGCCACAATGCCATGCGTTCCTTGTAATGACAACAACACTCGCGCATCATTGAATGTATCTCTCCCAAACACGCTACACTACGCTCCCTATATGCCTTAAATGGAAACGATACACGGGGAGGTAATGCTGGTCTTCCAACTAATTAATCTCGCGCTTTGTATCATGTATGTATCAGTATGTATGTATGTGGAGAAATCGTAATAGTAATGATTAACAATTAATGCCTAAGTAGGGAGGAGTAGATATGCTCTGTCGATCATAAGCTCCTCTCAAAACATATTTATTTTTCTTGAACCTCTCAGATGGATACCAAGCCAGAGTTGGTATTTTTACTTTCAATGAATAGGTAAAATACCCCATTTTTGTTGTAAACCAATTGTCTCATGGGCCAATTTTGGTCTTAGAATATGTTAATATATCTTTCTTTCTTTCTCTCTCTCTCTTTGTCTTTCTGTCACTCCAATCTTGACTTGGGAAATAAATGCCTTTTAACAACTTCTTATGATCTTGATATTGATACAAGATTTGAACAATATCAAAATTTCAAAACTTGGAGTCATTCATTTGAGCATGTAGCTAGCTAGGCTTGTTCCATCCACCTTTCCTCTCACCTTTTACACATAGCTCGGCTTGGAGGCTTGAGCTGGACAACAAGCTAGGAGGGCGGACCCACACGAGGTTGTTGTAGTAGAACAAGCTTGAGCTTGTCATGTTACGTAGTACGTACAACAAATGTTAGTAAGGCTTAGGACCCCCCCCTCCCCCCCCAACCCCAAGAGTTGAGAACCATATGTATGTAGGGCTACAACAAGTTTTGGTCATTCAGTGCCGAACCTTTCTCTGTAGATTATGATTTACTCCTAAGGTTTGTAATGATGGGGCACATGTGTCTTTCTTTTTTCGGGTGCTTGGTGGTAACACTTGATTTATTTGTGTGTGTTTGTGTGTGTGTGTAATTTGGTAACATTTTAAGCAGCACAATGCAATGCGCAATGATTCATGTCGGATGGATGAGTTGGAAAGAAGGGAGTGTAGTGTGTTTAACTGATTGAAGTATATTAATTAATAAAAAGGGATGCATGTTGTTGGATCGTGCCTCAACTCTTCACTCACACACACATCCCAATGCCTAGAGAAAGAATTTTGATTTCTTTTAAATTCATTGGTAAATATGTATACATATATGTATATGTAGTAGATAGATTAGATGAGATGGGAAGGCGGATCAATCATCAGAGAGCCCCCCCCAAAATCAAAAAAGCATTTAATGGATGTTATTATATTTATTTAATGCCTTTTCTTTCTGCAAGCCATTTTATGTAGAGAAAACAAAGTCTTTGTATTGATTGGTTTTGAGTTTTGGGAGTCGATGTTGTTGTTTCTAACTAATTATTGCCAATTTTGAGATGCATTGATTTCATTTCCGGAGCAGGATCGATGATGGCATTGGATTTTTGTGTGTTGTGTGAGAAAGCTTCAGTTTTGGTCTATTGAGTGCGAATCTTCTTAGCAAATAAACCCATTTTTCGAGGTCTCAAACTTTAACGTCTGTCCCTCCCTCTTTCTCATGCTCCATGTTAATCTATTCCTCAAACAAGCTGTATGATACATTCATTACATATGCATATATATATATATATATATATATATATATATTTATGTGTTTCGGTCTCAAAGGCCACATCAGCCGCTTCAAAGACGTCGTTGTTTTCTTCTTTCCATACAAAAAGAGACAAAACATTGTAAGAGAGAGAGAGAGAGAGAGAGAGAGAGAGAGCCTTCCTTCTCTATGCTAATAATATTAATGAGTTTGTTACTCCAGGGAGTTGAATGTATCCATCCAAGCCTTTGCCAAAAATAACTCACACATCACTCACCAATTAAGATGGATTATCCCCCGCAAAGATTATTGTCATTACTATTGATTTACTCCCAAAAAACAAGTGGTTTGACTGAAACCAAAGTTGAACACCATTAATGGAATGAATGCCTAATAAATATTCAAAGAAAAACAAGTAAAAGTTTTGGGGGAGAGAGAGTGTGTCTGCGGGTGTGTGTGTGTGTGTGTGAGAGAGAGAGAGAGTTTGAAGTCCGAACGAAGCTTTGAATTTTGAAATGGTCTTCACAAAAACTGTCTCACCGAGTCACCTCTAGTTGTGTACTCTTTCAAAATCATGAATCCAGATCAATACTAATACATACTATTACTACATTCCCATTTTAACAAGAGTGATGTGCCCAAAGTGCCCATCTTCCCACACTCTTTAGTTTATTCACATTCAGCATGATAACTTTCCAAAAGAATATCTGTCGTGGCAAAGAGCCTTTTCACTTGCCTCAGCCTGTCCTTGTGCATGTACATTGTGTTCAAGATGGCCCATTACCATTACGTGTTCAAACTCCAAACACCCATGCAACCTAGTAATAATATTCTTCAAATTAACCAAAACGCTTCAAGAACAGGCTCTGCTTCAAATTAACCAAAAAACTTAAGAACTTCACTTGCCTAGATTTTGTTCTTGAATGAGGACTCAACTTTCCCAATGTCAATGTTGCACGGTGCACCTCTTCCCTATCTAGTTCTAAAGTTATGCACAACACTCTCTTTATTACATGTGCATGACCCATGTTCCCCCCATTCTTCAAAATTCAAATTATATTACTACAATAGTATACAAGCATGATGCCCTCAAAGTGTAATGATAAATGTCATGTGAAGTGTGAGTCTACAAGTGCTTCAACCACCCAAGAAGGGATAAAGAACTCGCATAAGTGACTAACTCAATTTGCCAAAGTTAATACACTTGACAAACTACAAGCATGTAAGTTCTCTCCACTTTGGCCATTAAACAAGAAAGCATATTGGTGGCACCAATTTTATTTTTTTTCAAAAAACTTTTCATCTTCATTACTAGAAGTTTTGTATACATGACGAAATCATTAAGCTGAAAACATTACAATGGCTCTAGCCATAATTACCTATAACAAATCCCAAAGAAGTAGAGTGAAAAATTAAAAAGAATTCCATTGTTCATCCTATATATAATGAACATGTAACAAAACCCCCTTTTTGAGGCTGCTTCATTCGGACATTCTTCAACACAACCCCTTTAATGCCGCTTAAAGTCAATGAATGTCAGACACTACTTTATCACGTACAACATGGTTGGGAAATTTCTGTACTTCAACACCTAGTACAACTACTACATTTGTAGACAACAAACCTCCTATGATACACATGCCGCTTGGAATTCCTTCATCTCCACAACCATAATAACAAGAGGGGAATTGAATTGTGAAATCTTTACAAACTGGCAGAATATCCTTAATTGATAGAAATTTCTGGTCCGCAAGAATTCATGTATTGTCATAATCGAGAATATACTTGTATGAGACCTTCTTACCATCAACAGTCCGCTTTATCACAAAAGGAGAATAATCCTTCAGCCATAATAACAAGAGGAGATTTGAATTGTGAAATCTTTTGTAAAACTGGCAGTATATCCTTAATTGATGTCAATTTCTAGTCTGGCACAAGAATTCGTGCATTGTCATGAACGAGAATATATTTGTATGAGACTTCTATACCATCACCAGTCCGCTTCATCACAACTTTCATGTTCTCACATCAACCATGTCGGCAGTTATCACCACAGTCATGTACCTATAACAACAAAATGATATAGTATCCTCATCACCTCTAGAAAATATGATTTGACCCCCAGACCATCTTCACTCATCCTTATCACACACAAAAAAAATAAAAAATAAAAAAGCTTCATATAGTCTGAATCAACCATCTTGTTGATTACCACCAAGTTCTTGTACAAATAACAACAAAATGAATCTAGACTGTTTCCTCATCCCCTCATAATCTGCTTCGGCCCCCACACCATCATCACTCATCCTCTCGTCATGTCAGTATGCGTCAATCCCTACCGCCACACCATCATCACTTGTCCTAATAAGAAACATAAATCTTCTTCATTTAGTCCACATCAACAACTCGATCTCGTCGACCATCTTGCCATCTCGCCGATTTCCACCAACATCCTGTATTGATAACAAAAATTGAGTCTAAAAAGTTTCCTGACCTACTCGTGATAATCTGCTTCGACCCCCACACCATCTTCACTCATCCTTATCCCACAAAAACATTTGCTTCATTCTGTCCACATCAACCATCTCATTGATTACCACCAAGTTCCTTCTCATGACAATCAGCAATTATGCAATAGGACCCAATACATCAAAAAAATCAAAACATACTCTTCCTTCCTTATAAGAGTGGCACCAATTATGCAATAAGACCCAATACATCAGAAAAATCAAAACATACTCTTCCTTATAAGAGTGTTATGCCACACTCAATCAACCTCGACTAAGACCTATTGATCATAGATGAATTTCCTAATTTCCTAGCGCTTTATCATGGATGATCATTGAAGTTACCACCCAACTTGTAATGATGAGAGAGTGAGTTGAATATATGAAATATTTACTTCATTCAATGCAAAGGTATCTTTGTTTGATGTTGTCAAATGTAGACTTTCAAACACATATGCCCCAAAGAAGTGTTCCGCTTTTGGATCCATTTGAGACAACCATGTGGTGATTGGTTTGCTTATCTTAGTACTATATTTGTGAGGGGGTCGATGGCGCTAATTCTGAGCAGATTTCACTAAATCATATATTGCTTTCAAACAATGCTTTTACGTTAGTTGTGATGGCCTTCAAATCTATCAATCTGTTTCTCTTCTCCATATGAATAAGTTGATTCATGGTGTAGGACCAAAGTCAGAAATTTTGAGAGAAGTGAAGTTCCATCTTCACAATGGGCTAGGCCTCATCTCATAGATTGCAATTGGTCTCTCGTGGATGTTAAAAAGATATCTATATATCTCTAGTGAACTCCCTTGAGTGAAAAGAACTACATATTCCTAGATCTTCTAATGCTCTCTAACATAAAGTGTGTTCAACGACCCAATACAAATGTATTACCATAAGTGTCATTTTTAGAGGTGGCTACATAGTTGGTGAGTTGTCAATTTTTGGTGACATACTGACATTGTTTTTCTTTCAACAATCTACCTTCACGTGGCTAGAATTTCTTGAATAATTACATTTTGATTTGTTTTTGGCAATTTTATTCACCTTCAAAATCCTTCTCCTTCAAGAGTTCCATTTTTTGCTATCCTACCGTATGGAAGTCCTTGTCTTGCGAAAATGCATTTTGTGCGCTTTCGTTGTTAGATGACCTTCTTCCTCTTTCTCCGTCATGGTTGTTCTCTTCAAAAGCAACATCAACTATAGCTTATAGGTGACAGAATGTGGGACCTGGTGCATGTCTTTTGATGATGGTAGTTCTCACGAGTGGAAAATGTTGTGATAGGTCACTCAAAACATTTTTGTACCATTTCTTACACATCGACTTGCCTATCAATTGAGACGAAAGAGCTGCATAAAGTCTTTATCTTTAGGGCATATCTATGATAGACATACCCTTTTATTGAATTTCATTCAAATATCTTCGAAGTTGAAGCTCGAACACCAAAAGAAACATCGAGGATGATTATCATTTACAATGTGCTCATCGAATATTACAATTTTGTTTTTATCAATGCGAACTACTTTTTCTCACCAACTTCATAATCTTGGGTTTGGCATAGGCTTGATTAACAATGTGGGCTATGTCTTCACACTAATCCAATCACCTTACGACACAATGAATCTTGACATTGTATATGATAGTTTATTATGTTGATGCAACTACATCCATATCCATATACATGCTAAGAAAATATTCTTGATCTAAATTTGTCATCATGAATATTTGGATACCCTCATTGATATCCAAAGATTCAAACCTTGTATCTAAATAAAGTTTTGGGTGTTCTATTGTGATGTGATGATGTATACAAGGGGAGAAAAGCATGGAAAAGTCAAGTTTTACTATAGTTGGGGATTCTAGTGGAAATGCTTACAAGAAGAAAAACTGAAAAGAAAATTAAGACGGTGAGATTTAGCATTGAAACAAAAGGGTCAAGGGTTCAAACCTTGCCAAAAGCGAAGGAGGGGAAGGGATCAGCTATAATGCATAAGTGATAACAAAGAAGTGTGCGGCAAATGCAAATATATGGATATATGTTTTGTCAAAATGATAAGGACAAGTGCATGCTCAAAAGGAAAATTGTTGACCATGTAAAAAGAGAGAATACTATTTTATTTTATAAGAGAGCTCCTAAAACCTATTTAATGAGCAAGAGAGGTCATTGTCAAATTTGAATGCCCATGTTTTGTCAATAAACTTAATCATAAGGGTGCATGGGAGGCTTACTATGGTGGGGGCTCACATATTATGTAATTTGGGATATTTCAATTTTATTTGCCAAAAATCAAGTGAGCATGTAGTCTCTCATACTCTTTCTCTATAACATGCCACTACAAAATGCATGGCACATGGCCTTTTGGTCTCAACAAAATGAACGACACCAATTGGCCTCTCTCTCTCTCTCTATGAATTTTACTTTTCATCAATGTCTTATGTTGAGATATTAGATATCTTAGGCAAATGTTGGGTGGCTAGATAATGGGAAATACCACATGTAAAGTGACTCCGTCCTCAAAAATACCTATTTGTTGTGTTTCATCCATATGAATAATTTTAGCCCCACAACCACATTAGCAACTATTATAGGAAAGTGGAACTGATTGCAATAAATTCATCCTTGTTCAAATTTCAAGTATTGGCATAGCACAAGGGAGATTGGAACACATAAACAAGAAAGGAAACTTCTAAGTGATCTTGACAATGCCCTACATTGCATATGGTGCTCAGTGAATAATTTTAGCCCCACAACCACATTAGCAACTATTATAGGAAAGTGGAACTGATTGCAATAAATTCATCCTTGTTCAAATTTCAAGTATTGGCATAGCACAAGGGAGATTGGAACACATAAACAAGAAAGGAAACTTCTAAGTGATCTTGACAATGCCCTACATTGCATATGGTGCTCAGTGAATAATTTTAGCCCCACAACCACATTAGCAACTATTATAGGAAAGTGGAACTGATTGCAATAAATTCATCCTTGTTCAAATTTCAAGTATTGGCATAGCACAAGGGAGATTGGAACACATAAACAAGAAAGGAAACTTCTAAGTGATCTTGACAATGCCCTACATTGCATATGGTGTTCAGTGAATAATTTTAGCCCCACAACCACATTAGCAACTATTATAGGAAAGTGGAACTGATTGCAATAAATTCATCCTTGTTCAAATTTCAAGTATTGGCATAGCACAAGGGAGATTGGAACACATAAACAAGAAAGGAAACTTCTAAGTGATCTTGACAATGCCCTACATTGCATATGGTGCTCAGTGAATAATTTTAGCCCCACAACCACATTAGCAACTATTATAGGAAAGTGGAACTGATTGCAATAAATTCATCCTTGTTCAAATTTCAAGTATTGGCATAGCACAAGGGAGATTGGAACACATAAACAAGAAAGGAAACTTCTAAGTGATCTTGACAATGCCCTACATTGCATATGGTGCTCAGTGACCACTTTCTACGTACTTGAAAATGTAATGTAGAATAGCATATTCTATATGTAAATATATGTAAAAGGTGGGCCACATCTTAAGATATTTCAAAGTATATTAAATTTCCACTATAACATTTTCTAGAAGTCTATTAGATGGCCCCAAATTCAGAGAATGGGAGCTAAGATAGCAAGAAGTGGAATCCTTTGTTATTTTGCATGCCAAAAATGAAACTTCCTTGTACACCACTTAGAAAGTAAAGTTGTTCTTAGGGTTTCTCTTTGCTTTTCAAAATTAATTTCGAACCTAGAAAGAAGACAAGAGAATTTGATCTTGTTTTTGCTGAAGGTTTTGAGGACACCCTACACTTATTTAATAGTTCACGATATGTCTTTGGCACCTCTATGAGGACATTTAAAAAGTTTCTATTCTATATTTTTGTCTTATATTCATTGTTGGCTTGATAAAACCATTAATTTTGAATAACAAGTTTATTGTTCACGGTAAGAGGTAGTTGAACAAACCTTTAAAATTTTAATCTCATGATTAACTTATTTGTAATATATGTGTTGGAAAAAATCTAAGTCTCGCTTATATACTAGAGTTTCTTGAAATACATGGCCTAGTAAATCAAAAGGTAGTCTAATTTCTCTCAGTTTGTGTGGAAGGAAAGGTAGAGATCAAATTGGGCAAGCATTTGGACTCCCATCAGAAACGTTTTTGCATCTCAACTTCATTGAATGTCCAGAAATCCCATTGGTTATTTCCTACTACAATACACACCATTTAGAACTTCATAGAACCAAGTTTGATATTTAACACTTCAAAAGTTCCCAATTGTAGTTATATATGTTTTTGTAATGCATTACAAAACACATGCAAGCTAAGTCTCTTGGTAAGAGATAACATGCCTGTTAAGAATTAGGTAAGTAATTAAGCAAGGATTAATTAGTACCTAATTATGTGATTAGTTGATAAGCGGAAGATTAACTGATATGTGTGTGTATGTGTGTGTGTGTGTGAGAGAGAGAGAGAGAGAGAGAGAGAGAGAGAGAGAGAGAGAGAAAGAAAGAAAGATATATTAACGTCTTCTAAGGCCAAATTTGGCCCATGAGACAATTGGTTTACAACAAAAGAGTATTTATCCAGTCATCATAACTAAAATAAAATAAAGTAAAAAATACAACTTAAACTAAAAGAGTTCTAGTAGTGTACAATACATAGTATACTCGAAAGTGACTATACACTAAGCCTAATTTTATTTCCACCCAAGCCTCTCGAAAAGAAGTGGGGGGTCAAAGGGTCTTGATGTGGGTGTGACCCGTGGTTCCAATGTAGAGAGTGCCCTAGCCATGGCTTCTAGGCGGTGTAGGTCACGTTCCCTTATTTTCAATATTGCTTCCACATCACGTCGAGTTGCTTTGAAACCCGGCACCTGAGGACGTCTGGTTCTTCTCTGGTTTTCTGCCTCATCAATGGAAAGGCCAAGTGGTGCAAGTGTGTCGACATTCGTTGTCTCCCCCTGTTCCTAAAAAACTTCATTTGTTACATGTTCGTGATCATTAGCAACATTATTGTCAACATTTTGTAACTTATTCTCTCTGTGTTGTTTTAGCTCTAGAATGTATTTGCCTAATTTCTTTATATCTAGAGTATCTAATAGTTTGGGGAGGGTGGGAGACGAACCAAGTATGTCTTGGTATTTTGCCCTTATCTTGGCATAGGTTGGACACTTGCATGTAAAGTGGTACTCATCCTCTATCTCTATGTGACATAACCTATATAGCTCCTGTGGCGAGACTCCTCCATTAGTAGAAGTCTGATTCTACAGGTAGACAGTTGTCCTCACGGCTTCAGCCCAATAGAATTTCAGCATATGCTTCTCTTTAAGCATTGCCCTGGCCGCTTCTTCGATTGTCTGATTCTTCCGCTCGGCCACGCCGTTCTGCTGTGGCGTGTATCTACACGAGAATTCGCATCAAATTCCCTCCTTCTGTAGATAACTTGTGAACTGGTCGGAGAAGTACTCCTTCCCACCATTGGACCGTAGGCATTTGATCTTACGCCCTGTTTCACTTTCCGCAAGGCTCTTCACCTTCAGGAAACATATGAAGACTTCGCTCTTCTTCGTGATCATGCATACCCATGTGTGCCGAGTGAAGTCGTCGATGAAGGTTACAAAGTAACGGCTTCCATTGAGACTCACATTCTGTGCCGGTCCCCACACATTCGAATGGATCAAATCCAGCGGACTTCGACTACGATTACGCTCATTGGGGAATGGAAGTCGGTGTTGTTTTCCCATCTGATAGGCTTCGCAGACTTGGCCATTACGGCCCCAAAATTTCGGTAAGCCGAAAACAATGTTCTTCGTCTGCATCTCACGAAGCCGTGGGAAATTTACATTGCTGAACCGCTTGTGCCACAGGTCGATATCCGATTCGACCTTTTGTCCTTTCGTGTACAACGCGATGCTGACTTGATTAGTGTCGAGGATAAACATCCTCCCTTCACGGTGCCCTTGCGCGATTACTTTGCCTTCCTCTTCTATGAAGCAGCCGAGATGCGTGAATCAAACCTGCATTCCGTAGTCAACGATCTGACCGACTGACACCAGGTTCTTCGTTATTGTCGGGACGTGCAACACGTTCATGAGTTTCCCTTTCTTCCCGACGTGGCTATGGGGAACTTCGCTGACATGTTCGATGGTATGCGGAGTGTCGTCTCCCGTTTCGACCACTCTTGCGATTCTAGTTTCTCCAAGTACGTGAACCATTACTTGTGACTTGTCATCTGATTTGACGCTCCGGAATCAACATACCACACCTCGCTCGATTTCAAGGTGTTCATGGGCATAGAATTGGCCTTATGCTTCATTACGAAGGTTGGGTCCGATTTGTTTACGGCTCGTTCAGAGCCTTCTGCATAGTGCGATCTCTGGCGCCTCACTATGTCTCTTCGGCTTGATCCAGCTTTGTCCGAATCAGCTCGCTTTTTCTAGCACTCGCTCTCCTTGTGGCCTTTCTTGCCACAATACCAGCATTTCGACGCGGCCTTCTCTTGCCGGCTTCCGGCGCCGCCATGACTCCCCCTCCTTATGGAGGGTCCGGAACTGTTATCGGCATTTTGATTATGCCGCTTGTTCTACACTTGTCGGCCGCCTCCATTGCGCGCCGATCCACCTCGTCCACCATGACGATGGGGCCTATCTTCCTCCATGTACAACATCTTGTCGTTGGCGTGCGTACTTGTCGACGCACCCGCGTGATTTTCCTCCACAAGCAACATTGACTGAAGCTCGAAGAACGAAGGGGTATTCTCCCTCGTACAAACCGCTGTTCGGAAGGCTCCGAACCTGGACGCTAGCCCACCAAGGAAAACTTGCACCATTTCATCTTCCTCAACGTTCACGTTCACGGAGGCGAGAGAATTGCATATTTCCTTGATTTGGGACGTGTAATCAGCCACAAACAGATCTTTTTGCCGGACATTGTTGAGCTCCTGCCTGAGCTGCAGCTTCTTGGCTATTGTGCTTGCGGCGAAAATCTTTTTGAGATTCGCCCACGCGTCCTTTGGTGTCTTAGCATCCCGAATATAGCTCAATAGTTGGTCGCTCACACAGGATGCAAAGCAGTAGAGAACTTTGCTTGCCGCTTGTTCCCAAGCCGGAAAATCTCTGTGTGTCGAATCAGGTGCTACGTCATTAGCTCTTTCGACATAACTCTAGTAGCCGTGACCGAGCAAGTACTGGTGCATCTTGTACGACCAAGATGCATAGTTGCTCCTCTCGAGCTTTTCAGTTGGTAGCGAGCTTCCCATACCTCTGTCCATATTACTGTCTTTTTCTTTCCGGAAAAAAAACAAAGAACAACTTCAACTCTGTTTTGTCGCAAGCTTTTCTTGTCGACTGCAGAGGACTTCAACCCTCACGCTCTGATACCATGTAAAAGAATACATGTGTAGAAGCGTGTCCGTAAACACAGAGTACACAGTTCGGTAAACGTAGAAAACACAGAGATGGAGAGACAGAGAGAGAGCAGACAACTCAATTATATTTCAAAAATAATGACGCTCTGTACATTCTTCGTGCTCAGTGAGCACCTTTTATACAAGCCCTGACTATCGGGCTGACACAAGTACTGACAATACTTGACTGCTCATAAATGAGCCTGCTACACTAACTCCCAAAATTATTCCTTACGAGGAATATCATACTAACGGCCTTTTGGTTTACGCACCGATACAGCCACGTTATGGGTACTGTTTTACGCACCCAGTCTACACACTGGGTTACACACCGTATTACGCACCCAATGTTGAGCTTGTCACTAAACAGTTCCGACAGATAGTTGGAAGCCTCATATATCTGAGCATCACCTGGTCATATCTCAGCTATCTGGTCGGATTGATTAGTCAATTCATGGCGCATTCGACTGTGGAGCACCTTAAGTGCGCGCACCGAATACTCAGGTATGTTAGCGGCACTAAGGACAGGGGGTTGTTGTATTGGACCGGTGTAGCCGAACAACTTGTTGGCTACACGGATGTGGATTGGGCCAGAAATGCCGGTGACCGCACGTCTAAATCTTGCTATGCCTTCTCACTTGGAAGCACGGTGGTCGCCTAGAGAAGTAAAAAGCAACCGACAGTAGCATTGTTGAGCACCGAGGCCGAGTACTGAGGAGCAGCTATCACAATGTGCGAAGCCATATGGCTAAAAAGGCTAGTCAAGGATCTGTGTGTGGAGGTACTCGATCCGACAATGATCTATTGCGATAACCTCACCAACATCCAATTGGCTAAGAACCCTGTCTTTCACGCCTAGACAAAGCACATCGAGGTGCACTACCATTTTGTCCACAGGCGCGTTCTTTTCGGTGAAGTGGAACTGCTGCATGTTCCGATGGATCAGCATGTAGCTGATATCTTCACCAAACCCCTCGGCTTAGACAAGTTGCAGCAATTTTCTGGTGCATTGGTCTGCAATACCTCGATATGCCAAACTTGAGGGGGGAGGAATGAGAAATACGACCGAAAAGCCGTGTTAGAAATTGGCCCAATTAAAGAAGTCGGAGTGCACGGGTAAATTGAGAAAACCGAGACCAGAAGTAGGGGGAGCCACCAGAACGGAGAGCCCAAGCTGGAGCCAACCGAAAAAGGGGGAGGCAAAGCTGAAAAGATCGAGACACGAACGTGGGATGATGTCGTGAATGGTCTGGGAATTGAAGACAAATTGGGGACAACCGATTCAGTTGAGAGTAGAAATGAATTGGATGCACTCGATTCAATCGAAATGATCGATTTGGAGGATCTGAATCTATGATGGGCCAAGCGGACAGAAAGGCAGCCGACGACGATGCCGAGATGGAGAAACCAACGGGTCGAGGGACGATTTCGGGAAGAAGCCGAACTTGACATACTTGAGGATTTTCGGTAGCATTGGATATGTGCATGTGCCAAAGGAAAAGAGGAGGAAGTTGGACGCCAAAGCCGAAAAGTGCATCTTAGTCGGCTATCCAGACGAGCAGAAGGGGTATAAATGTTATAACCCCCGAACAAAGGGAGTACGCATAAGTCGAGATGTCGTGTTCGACGAATCCGCTTCATGTTTACCTACCTTCACCTCCAATACCTCACGACTCCATTCTGAATTCTGAGGAAGAAGTCAGCGAGGCTGAGATGTCTCTGCATGATGAGGAAATCGGAGCTCTGAGAGAGAGTCCGATCTCATTTCGGCTAAGTGGGCCGAATGAAGGGTTGAGCCGAAATGACCAACCTATTGAAGAGACGACGAGTAGTGGAGACTCGGCTGTGATGTCCCCGTGTAAAGAACCGAGGAGATGGTTTACGCGTAAATAGAAGAGCATGAAGAAAATGCCGGAATACAACTTTGGCAGTGTTGAGTCAGATTGGAGCGAGTCTGACTACGGGCAAACTGATAAGGAACCTCCATGGAAGAGGTCGACAGTAGCCAAAAAGGTCGTGAAATCGGGTAATCACGAATTACGCCGATCTACCCGCCTCAAGAACCTCGTAAAGAGATACGGGTATAATGAGTACATGGCGCACCATTACGCGTACATGACGCGAGTGGCGGAAGTGCGTGAGCCGGAGAGCTACGCAGAAGCAGCAAAAGACGCGAACTGGCATACCACGATGGAGGAAGAGATGCACACTCTAACTGATAATGAGACTTGGGACCTAGTTGACACACCGAAGGGTGTAAAGTCGATCGGATGTAGGTGGGTGTATAAAGTGAAATACAATACCGACGGCTCAGTCAATCAATACAAGGCCCGCTTAGTGGCGAAAGGCTACGCGCAGAAGCATGGCATGGACTACGACGAGACCTTCGTGCCTATCGCAAAGATGACTACCGTGCGTGTTCTACTAGCCGTAGCTACGACAAAGGGGTGGCACTTACATCAGATGGATGTAAAGAACGCGTTCTTGCAAGGTGATCTTGAGGAACAGGTGTACATGGTACAGCCCCCCGGATTTCTATCTGAACAAAACACCTTGGCAATTTGCCGACTGAAGAAGTTCCTCCCTAGGGACTCCACTAGTACGGCCATTCTCAATCTCAAGTTGGTGAGATGATATTCTAAGTTGTCCAATGGCAACCCTTAGTGCATGTGGTAAGAATACATCTAGATATTTTGGCCGCGTGATAAAACCTAACTCAGAGAAGTGCATGAAGTGTTTCTTATAGTATGACATTTTAGATGGGAGTGGCTCTAGTGGGGTGATCCATTTACACCGAGTGTAAATTTGCCATATTTCTTGGCGTATTACTTTATTGCGGTCCTCATGAGAAATTAAAGTGTTATCACTCATGTGGTTGTACCTAAGGGGAGGCAGGTTATTAATGTCTAGACCATTCGCAAGAAGCCAACTCACCATCATGCCATACCATGAGCTAGTATAGCTGGACTCATACAATGATCGAGAGGCCTTAAAGGCTTGATGAGATATTCTATCATGTGGTTGGCTATGTATCCTGTGAATGAAGACTACAAGTTGAAAAAGTGCCTCTACTAACATTGATGGTAACGTGAACTCAGCCCTAATAATGTCATGTGGTACAGTCGATTTGCTTCGGAGTTGGCGTGATAACATCATCACCAATGGTCTCTCTAATTGCGTCCACATGAAAGATGGTAATCTTGGAGCCCAAACCGCTGATGCATACATGAGGGAGGTGGTCACTAATGAGTCAAAGAGCCACCCTTTAGTCCGTGGCTCTTGAAAGTGTGCTTGGTGGCATTGTCTCTCTAGGAGTGAGAGGGATGCATGTCCTCTCGTGAGTCTATCCTTTGTTGCCTGTGTCATCGAAAATTTACCTGAGCGGGCACTAAAAGTGACTCCGAGATAGACGTATGATCCAACCACCTCGACTGGGCTATGGGAGATAGTTAGGTGACACTTAGCTCTAACTTGGGCCGATGTGTGGAAGATAAGGACTTTCGTTTTCCCTAGATTCACTACCAATCCTCGTTGTACACAAAAGTCATCTAAGGCATTAAGGTGCCTTTGTAGGTCGTGTTCGGATTCAGAGAGCAAAACTATGTCATCCGCATAGAGCAAGATACGAACCTGCGTATCCCCAAGGACCACTCCGGTGCCTCCCTCACGAGCAATAAAATCTGTGATCTCATCAATGTAGATCCCAAAAAGCGTCGGTGATATGGGGCAACCTTGTTTTACACCAATAGTGCTAGTGAAACGATTAGATAGGCCACCTGGGCATCGGACACACCCGGACACTTGTTCATATAGTGCGTAGATGGCCAATACCATATCATCTGGTATCCTCAAGCTTTTAAGTCTATCAAACAACGCTCTCTAGGGACTGTGTCAAAGGCTTTGCGGAAGTCCACAAAACAACAATATAATTTCTTCTTGCGAGCCTTAGTTTGGTCAATTAGGCATCTAAGTGTGAAGATATGATCAATAGTGGAGAAGGCTCATCTAAAGCCAGCTTGTTCAGGGGCACGAAAGTTTAGGGTCTCCATATAGTCGCTAAGCTTTGCTTCCATTACTGCACCATATAACTTAGCAAGGGTATGGCCTATCATAATGGTCCTATATGTATTTGGGTCCATGGGGTCCCCCCCTTTATGTATGGGGGCCACTGTATTCATAGTCCACTGTGGTGGAAAACCCTCCGCAAGGGCACGATTGAAGATTAGAGTTAGCAAGGGAGCTAGGCACTCTCTCGCATATATAATGTGTTCTGCTCGCTATCCTGTGTGGTCCATGGACTTCCTATGTTGTAATTTCTTTATGACCTTCACGACCCTAGAGGTCGTGAAAAGTGTCCCCGTGGTAGGCCGGGGTGTGGAAGGCATTGGAATGGGTGGTTGGTTTGGGATTTGGTAAAGTCTCTCTGTATATGTGTGCCAAGTTTCGGGATCTTCGATGGGTGTTTGTGGTCTTGGCTCCCGTAGTCTCTTCCATGCCGTGGCGCAATCACTACTCATGAGCATATGGTAGAGTTCCCAATATTGGGATGCCTCCCACGCTCGTCTCTTACGACGTGTCATCTTGCGCATTTCTTTGCGAGCTTGTATGGAGGTAATACTACCATTGAGTTGCGATACTGATCATCATGTAAGTTGTCTATGTAAGTCCTCTATGTAAGTCCCTACAATCCTCATCATACCATTTATTTTGTGGCATTGATCCTAATCTACCTTGATTTGAGTGTTTTGTATATGGGAAACTGCTAGCTGCTGCGGAGTGAAGGATGTGTGTGAGTTTCGTACTAAGGCTTTCTAACGGTAGGGAGGGATCAAGGGAGGGGAGATGGGCCTGAACATGTTGAGAGTATATGTCAGAGAGCTCATGTGTGAAATGTATTGTGGTGTGATGGCATGGTTGACTAGACTTGGTGACCTTAGAGATATCACATTTTAGCTCGAAGTATAAGAAACTATGGTCTGCGCCAATAGGGCATGGGGCCACTCGGAAGGAGTTAATCATGTGGGTAGCTTCAGAGCGTCCTATTAGATAATCAACTGTGCTTTCCCCTCCTCCATGTGGGAAACATGTGAGCTCTTCCGAACCCGGCCACTTAACTAAACCATTATATATGACCATCTGGTGCCGACTACCAAGTTCGAGCAGATGATGGCCAAAGCTCGTAGTGTCCGCACCTTGATCCTTTGATCTACGTGTGGTGCCTATGTCTAAAGGATCAACATTTACCATTTCTAGGTTTCTATTCATCTGAAATACTGTGCATTGTCGGGATTGGGTTCTTGCATTGAAGTCTCCTACAAGAAATACTTCTCCTTGGGAAGAATATCGGATTATGTCATCCGATAGGGGTTCGTATGGGGAAGGCCCATGTGGCATTCCTTCATCGACTAATCTTGCCAAGCCACCAATATTATAACGGGATCCTTTTGGGGGAAAGTAACAAATGGCGAAAAATACTGCCTGGTCTTTGCTTGTGGAGACTTTCACCCACATAAAACGAGCTTCTAGGTCTATCTTCATTATTTCTATCCTATTATGTAGCTCTCTACGAAACAGTATCGTGACACCTCCAGATCCCCTAGTAGTGTGTCGACGTGAGGTTTGTCTAAAAGTGGACTCCCAACGGAATCCTTCGACCCATGGGAGTCCTCTATTTGGGCTCTGATGTGTTTCTACCAAGAAAAGTATATCAGATACCTTTAGTATCTCCTCTAGGCGGCCGGGGTGTGCCCAGAGTGCACCGTTACAATTCCATAAGGGCATCCTAAGTGCATTTTCTGTCACATGGGCCACACGCCGTCAATTAGTAGTGCGATCATTTATGATCACTCGCCCGTCTCGGTAAAAGGTGCGATGGCCTTCTTTATGAGCTTGCATAACTCGTGGTATACAACTCTTGCGATGCTCAATTTGCATCTTAGTGAGGTCTTCATCAAGATAGATGGGGTCCCCACCCATTCCTCGAAGGATTGGTCTCTTCTTAAAGAACGTGATTCTAGAGTCTAAGTCTTTAAATTGAAGGACCAAGGCTCTCTTCCTAGTTGTGTCACGCCTGACCCTCCATGCTTTGGTGATAGGTAGGGCCTCTGTGTACCCTAACATTTTCCCAAGTGTTTGTGCATCCTCATTTGGGGATGCACCTTCCTTGAGCCCAGTGACACGTACATTTAAGCGTTGGGCCTGACGCATTTTCTCTTCTTCAAGGGTGGTATTAACAATATTTTCATCTTTTATTTCTTTTTTAATGTTTCTTTTAACCACATCTACCCAACCCGTTTTAGCTAACTCTATGTTATTATTAACTTCCTCTTTAACTTTTTTAATTTCGTCCTTTATATCCTCTATAGAGGATATTTCACCGTCTTCTCGAGATACCTCGATGTCCTTAAGTTGTTTTTTAAGGTCGGTGTTTTCCACTTTAAGTTGTTCTATTTCGGCCTTGAGGGCGTCTTTTTCCTCTCTATCTTTTTTCTTGTGGGTTTCGGCGTCTTTCACCCATTTTTTCATATCCATCTCTATTTTTGTTAAACGATTAAACATATCTAAAAAGTCCTCCTTACTTATAGCCTCGTCTTGTATATCCTTATGTTCCTTAGTTCGTTTAGACGTCATTGTGGTGTCAATAAGAAAAAAAGGTAAAATAAATGGGTTCGAGACTTAGCCGAGTTTGTGTGTATGTCGCAATCACATCGGCATTTTGTAGCACGCGACGAGCACACCAAAAGAACCCACCCATGAACTCGTCAAGAAAATGGCACTTCACAACGTCAAGAGAAAATGGAGAAGAAACACCCCGCGACAGCGACGGTGACGGCTGCAGACAACGGCTGCAAACGGTAGCAGACGGTAGTAGATAACAGTAGTCGTCAGACGACGACAACAACAATCGGCAGCAGACAACGGCTGCAGATGACGACGACGACAATAAACGGCAGAAAGAGCCGTTACACAGAGACGAGGAAAAGAGCAGAAAAGAGCAGAAGAGAGAGAGAGAGAGAGAGAGAGAGAGAGAGAGGAAGTTAACACTTATGAACAACACAAGATGGGGGATGATTAACTCTATATTAAATTAGCATTATCATCATCAAATACAAAAATACCTACAATGAGGTATATATAGATCTCATGTGCAAAGGTGCACATGTGTGAATAGAATATAGGTACTAAGGTGTAAGTCTTATATTAAATGTACTTAGGAGTGGAGGATCTAGAACATCCCACTTAAGTACAAGGTCCTATTTAAGGCGTTATAGTTAACACTTCTAACTAGATTCTATCTAAGTAACTACAAAGTTACATGGTTGACTAAATAACTAAACTAAGTTGAGCTTGATCTCTCAACAATGCCTTTACATTAGGAAATTCAAACATAAACATTAGGATTTAAAGCATAACCTACAATTTCATTGGACGTGTAGTTTTAAAACATGCTAGTCTTAGTGGAATGGTACATTTTAAGTTAGTTGTTTGTCAACGTTGAAATGACTTTGTTACTTGTCTCAAACCATAAATGTGAAACTTTTCTTAGATTCACAAAATGCGAACGAAATGTGACGCATTTATTTTTTCAGTCTACTATAATAAAAATAAATCTAAAATTATTTCATAGCTTATTGATAGATGATACTTTTTTTTTGTTTTTTTCCAAAAAAATTCTACTTCCATTAGTTAAGAAAAAGTACATGGAATAATATACAACTCATATGTTACAAGCCACTTTGCAATGGCTACAACAAAACATCATGTATAAATGAAGCAACTAAGCCTCATCACATAATTACTCGATAGACGCCCATCAACATGAGCCTCACACACCCACATTCAGAAGATTTTGTAGTTGCAAAGTGATACATATTTAAAGTATGTTATGTGCATAAACCATGAGTGAAAACAAATCCATGTGAAGTTGGGATGCATTATCGCCACAATGTAGTCTTAGATATGGGAGTGATGCCGTAATCACGTGGTTACTCATGCTCTTTAATGCCAACATCTTTGTCAACGCAATTATTGTCTTATTGTGAGGAACCACAAGAAACTCCTTTGAAAATATGAAGGTATGCCTTATTTTCTTGCTAGATCTAAACATTGGTGTTGAAATCATGCTCTTGTAGATAAAATCCTTTTTTATAGATATACATATCAATATGTATATCTATGGGTGATATTTCTCTTTACCTTATTTTTTGAACTTCGTGATTCATCTTGATGATATTTAGAGACAGCTAAAGCCTTTCTCACATGCGTTGTGGATGGACACTAGATCAATTCCATAAATGGAAGATTTGGAAGATCATGTTGTGTTTGTTTCCAAACCTCACTACAATTTTTTGTTCTTTTCAAAGATTTTCCTCATTAGTATTAAGAAAAACATGTGAATGCTACAACTTAAGCTTATGTGCCCAAAAGCTTACAAATTTCATGTACAATGATATACGATAATCCTAAGACACAAGTTAGAACTTTGTAAAAGTTTTTTTTTTTTTTTTTTTTTTTGCATTTTGCCATGCTTCACTGTTAATCAAGAATGGGGCCAAGGAAGTTCATAGTTCCATTGAGGCCTTTGAGTTGACTCAAAGAATAGGGGTAACTTTTTCCATAAGTCAAGGAGCTTCTTCTTTCTCTTGTTCATAGTCTCTGGTGAACCCTGCATGTTGTCATACTAGTCGTAGACTACTACCACCAAGTTCTCCCATATCTCACGCAAGACATTTGAGAGACACTGATATGTCGCATCGACATTTCCATAATGCCCATAACATTATTGTAGTCATTGTTTTCCATATCTGGGCAGATCGCACCTGCTTTCGAGGTTGTTGAAAGGGGCTGACCAATATCAATCTTCTATTATGTACCATCATTGCCTCTTGAACATCGCTTGCCTCATACAACATCAAACTAGAATATAACACTCCCCACATTGCTAATCCCCATGAAAATAAGCAACCAACATTGATTGTTAAAAATAACGAAAGAACTTTATTCCATACTTGTTGAGCCAAGGAACATGACCAAAGGGCATGCTTGGTAGTCTCTTGTGCTTCGTGGCAAAAGTCACATTGTCGAAGATTAGGTGTTACATTCCCTTTCAATGAGTGACCAACTGGTAAGGCCATATGCACTAATAGCCATTTGAAGAGAATAAATTTAGTTGGCCCCTTGAATGACCAAATCCATTTCCAGTTAATGGTAGTTGGCTCTTGAATATTACATATTTATCACACAATTTACCATTACCAATTATCTCAAAATAAATAAATTCAATGAATTGTTTTTTCAACAACATAAATTTTCTAGTGTTTTCAACTTATTCGACCTCATATCCTTCCCCTTCCATCTTGCAATACTCGTCACTACTCATAGGTGATAACATTTTCATAGAAGAGAGTGTCATCGAAACTTGAAGTTTTTTCTTCATGGCTCCTATCACTAATCTAATAAATAAAGTTTGGAACCTAATTGTTTTAGTTACACCTTTACCATCAATACTCTTGTCCATAATGATGCTTTAATGCATATCACCTAAGATTTTATCTTGAGAGTTAACATCACAGAAATGAAACCCGTAAATTACCACAAAGCTCCTTAAGCTTATTGCAAGTGTGGAGTCTTCACTAATGGTTTATGCACATAACATAGCTTAAACATGTATCACTTTGCAATCACAAAATCTTCATCAACGATTCATCATCTTCAAATACCCTTGAAATAGCACTATTGTCTCCATCCGCCGTGTTTGAAGGGAAAAAAACACAAAAAGACAAAATCTTGGGTTCTAGTCAGAATAAGTGCCAAGTCATTGCCAAGGAAGGGTAAAGGGTTTGAAACCCACCAGAAATGATTGGAAGGAAAAGATGGAACTACAATGCATAAATGACAACAATGGATCACCATTTCTGCATGGTTTTCCCAAACTAAGGTGAGAAATTTCATTGAAACAATATTTCTACTTAGACCAACATGATCATCATTTAGAGTGAGATACGCCACAGTCCTTTATTGGGAAATATTTTCTTTCTCCCATTTGATCCCTTCACCACACAAAACAAACTCATTTCGTATAACTCTTGAGAGTTTAGTTTCTGTGCTTTTAATAACATATTTTCTCTTGAGTTTAAACAAGTTGCGAATTGAGTCATAAAATAAATTTGAAGTTTAGATAGTTTTTTGTCACATGTAAATAATATGGGGGAAGCGGTTACAGAAAATCCTATGTCATAAATATGCTTTTGTCATATTGAATTCAATTACACAAGATTTAAACATGATTATAGAGTGCCAAATAAAATAGGTAAGAAAGATTTGGGAGAATATTCTTGATTCACTGTAGTGAGTCTATGATTGATGACAAGATCATCTTATAATAGCAGCTATCTCTATGGGCGAGATAATATTCATGTATTGGGCAATCGTGTGCACATTAACATTTTGTCGAGCATTGTCATAGTTTGCAACAGGAAGGTACTATGATAGTTTGTAGTTAGTTAATTATATGCATGTGCACACTTTTGTGTGCTTCTGTGTCTGCATTTGGATATGATTGCTATGACCACAACCATGTGAAGGTGTGTGTATGTGTTGGTGGATCCATGTAATAAATTGACGGGGTAATGCCGGTAAGTATGTGTAATTAATGATATATTTATGTGTATAAGTGTGGGGGTATGTGTATTTGCATTTAGGAGTATATGTGTCTATATATATGTGCCTAGGTGTATGTGTCAGTGTATACAGATGTCACAGAGGGGGAGTTCCCACTGAGGACTACCCCCATGTGACATCCCCCCATCGTTGTCGTGAAGGATTCCGGGCACAGAGGGAAACGGAGCGAGACACACGGGAATGGGTGTCTACACGGATGTACAAAGTTTAGCCGTTATGTGTGAAACATGTAATAACATAGGACTAGTAATTACTAGGTAGTAGGGTTTAGTGGGCATTTTAAAGACCCGCACGGATAGAGAGGAATGTGGGAGTTTGATGAGAGGGAATCGAGGAAAATCTCTATCGGAAGCAGCTGACTTAACTACCTGATGTAACAACTCTCTCTCTCATTGAGCTATAAAAGGAGGGAGAGAAGACTGAGAAACAAATCCAGGAATTGGGAGGAGGAAGTGCTATCGGATTGAGGGCCGAGTTCTCTACCTCTCTCTCTCACTCTCTCTCTCTCTCTCTCTCTCTCTCTCTTCCTATCTTGTGCTCTGCACCCTTCAAAAGAAGGAGAGGAAGTCTCTGCTCGCATTGGCAGCCCGTGTGCTCCCGACTAGAGATTCTTTGTTCTGTCTCCCTGTGTGTGGGTGTGTGTGTGCGTCTCTCCTGAGAGCGCTGAGCGCTGTTGCCGGCCGTGCCCGGTTGTACTCTTTGGACTCTCTGTTAATCATTAGTTTGCTATGTCCCCTTTATTGGGGTTTTTGCGTGGCTCTTACTTGTCGTGTGTTGGCCGTGCTCCGAGCTCGTGCCTTATACTTGTTCTGAATCTGTCGCGTGCACGTATGGGTCCTCGAGCCTGTGCGCTTGCCGCTGTTCCCTGTCATCCTTACCGGGGGAAGTTACACTCCCTCAGGCTGGTGAGCTGCTCTACTCTGATTTGGGTACCGTTCCGTATCTAATACACGATCGGGGACCGAACCGGCATAACTATCCAAACTGTGACTCGGTCCTCCCTTTCCCCTATTCTGATTACTTGGTCTGAGATCCCGGTGATCCCGTCCTATTTCTACGCATCCATGTGGAAAACCGCGACATCTTTGGTGAACCCGACGTGAAAGGGCGGAAGAGGAGTCTGACGATGAGAGGAAGCGAACTCACCGAAACCATGGCGGTGGCCGTTGACCCCTTGATGAATGCTCGAGAGGGCACGAGCGCCCTCGACAGAGCCGTTGAATTGATAGTCGCAACGATAGGCCGTTTCAATGGCAAAGATGTGACTAGCTACCTGGACGCCTACCGGGCCGAGATGATGATGAGGGACATACCGGAGGACAGACGGCTGGCTGAATTCCCTCGAGTCGTTACACCGAGCATCTATGCCGAGGTGCGAGCAGATTGCCGTAACTGAGCAGAATTCGAGGGTTGGCTCCTCGAAAGGTACGACTTCGACGACTTGCTCCGGTTGTTTAAGGACTTTATGGATTGGGTGGAGAGCGCCGACAAGGGACAGAATACATTGGCTCTGCTTCAGGAGTTCGAAAAGCGGTTCACATGACTCTCCATCCTAGACAGGACCGTGCTCGATACAAGCAAGGTCCTACTGTTTGTAATGTCGGTCGAGGTGCTCGACCGCGAGAAGGTTAGTCTCCTCTTGATTGGAACGACACAGGGTCATCGACGACCGGCGTGGGGCCGTGGTCAAAAGAGTTTGCGGCCGTTTCGACAAAAGGCGCGATTGGAATGACGTAGGGTTGTCGACGACCGGCGCGGGTGCCGGGAGGAAGCTAGAGGAACCGGTTCCGACGAAAGCGGACGAAACGAGATGGTGGCTTGAGTCGGGCACGACACCAACCAAGGTGGTTGCAGGACAGCGCGGGGGTGCAACTCTTGAGGAGTGGACCAAGATGGTGTGCGATCTCCAGATTTTACAAGCACATAGGGATGGTGGGGGTTAGTCGCGCGATCGGAGGCCGCTGTTCGATCAGAGGTGCATGTGGTGTGACGTTGTCAGCCACGTCCGGAGGTACTGTGCCGACTTCGCTCAGACGCTTAAGAGTAATGTGGTGTACCTTTGGAATGGTCGGGTACACGCCAACGATACGCGAAGGGCCCTGGAGGTAAATACTGGCCGGGGTAGAAAGGAAAGAGTAATGGAGGAAGCTGTGGTGCAACATGCTGAAACCATCCGCTATTCGGCATCCATCAGGATCTGGGTAGGAGGGGATAGGAGCGTCAACTCCAAATTCTGGCTAGTAGTGTTGGGAGGCCTGTCGGGGGTAAGACTGAGAATGGAAGAGGAGGACCTCACGGAGAAGCGGGTCCAGGAAGTCACTGGGTGGAGCGACTTGGTCAAAGAAAAGACTGGCTTCGTGGAGGCTGCGTGCCAGAACCACAAAGTTTTGGTAGGAGAAAAATGGGCTGGGAAGAGCGGAGGAGTCAGACCGTTGAATCTGTACGATACCAGCAGTGCGCAGAAGATGAACGACGGAGGTCTGACAGGCCCACGGGATGGATTGAAGTTGATGAGCTTCCGGTTGAGCTCGGAGATAGGGAGGGCGACGGACCTGCAGAAGGTCTTGGAGGAGCGGGTCCTCGATAGCAAAGTAAAGCTTTCATTGAGGGAAGTGCTAGGGATTGCAAAGGAGTTCCACGACTCCATTGTGGATCTGGTAAAACGAAAGTGGCTCTCAACAGAGCCTAAGCTAGAGAAACCCATAGAGGTGAGAGCAACACACATCGACGAGGCGGCCGTGGAAGACGAGTTCTCAGCCAACCACTATGTGAAGCCGCATTGGGTGAGAGTGACAACGGAGACACCCGTTCGGATCGGGAACGTAAACGAACCAGTGGTTGCTTTGATCGACCATGGGTCTGAAATTAATCTGATGTCCATGGACTTCTACAAGAAAGGGAAATGGCCGATCAACACCAAGCATGGGTGGAAAATACGCGCGATGACCCGCACCATCGAGGAGCTGCATGGGGCATACCCGAACATCCGAGTGAAGGTCGGGGATGTGGAGATCGACCAACAGTTCTTCATGCAGGAGATGTCCTCCCATCCGGCCATCCTCGGTGAACCTTACATTATGGCAGCTCGAATGGCAATGAAGGTGCTAGACAACGGTTCAGCCTACGCTAGGGTGAAGAGTCAGGATGGCTGACACTCTGTTCAGTTCTTGACAGTCCGACCGAACCACGATCGGAATCACGAGTTTCTCGGTAACGACGGACGAGAGGATTTTTAAAGAGGGCTATCAGGGCATGGGGCCGTGATTGTCCAGACAACCAGAAGAAACCCCACTCTTGTACCATAGGTAGAGATTTTGGCCCTCCCCTAATGGAGGTTGTACCATAATCGACATTAGCGGCCAGGAGAAGAGGCAAGTCGAAGGATGCTCGAGGGCATGTAGCGCCTTAGGCCCCGATGACGAGATTGGTGGCGTCGTGGAGGCAGTCTCATTCGACAACCACCTTGGAGAAATCGCGAGGGCCGCCGAAGAGGATCTGCACGAAGACTGGAAGATTCCGGTCAATCCAGTGGAGATGTATGAAGTAATCGCGGATTATGGGAGGGTGTTCGGGTCGGATCGGACGACCTGAGTTTACAAGAAAACGAGGAAAGCGGTATACATGCCGGACACTCCAATTTACGTAACGGTGGATACGAGTCCGACCGAAATTAGGTGGGTAGTTAATCAAGAAGACGAGGGGGGCACACGGTTCCCCATCCGGTTCGGTGTGAAGGTGCTGAGCGTGCGGCAATGAGGATACACTCAGGTGTTGTCCATGGGCCAAAATTGTAATTCTAAGAAACGTAATAGGAAGTAGGTCAAAGTAGGTGAACAACCATAATTACGAACAACTGTAAGGAACGAAGACAACCGTAGTATGCGCAGCCAAGAATGGGAAGAAGCAAAGCGCACCAAAGCAAAGAGGAAGGGAAAAGATATGAAAAGAAGAACATGAGAACGAGACAAAGGGGGGGGGGAGGCGGGGGAAGAGAAGAAGGGAACTATAGCCCGTGATTACGGGATTATGAGGTTCTAGGTCATACTATTACTTTGCTGTTAATTCCGGCCGTGGGCTGTGTAGCTGTATTCATTACATACTCATAATACATATAGTTTTGGGTCTATTTCTTGTTTTGGTATTATGTGATTGCTGTCCCTTATGTAATTGATGTGGTGAAAAATTCTCTAGGAAGAGACCTTCCTTACGGAATGTATTTGAAATCCTGTTTTCCGGTATCGCCCTGACCACCACGTACCACAACTCTTGGTGGAATAATTCCAGAAATTGGGTGCAGACATCCTGGAACGTGGTAAACTCCCCAGGATTGTGTCGGGAATACCACTGTGTAGTGGGGCCATTGAGGGAGAGAGTCAATTTGGCGATTTTGGAGGTGTCGACCTCCACAACGGTGAGTCGCTGTGTCGAATGGTTGGTTGCCATGTGTTGAGAAAGGAACGGATGTGGCCGTTGACATCTGGACCATCCGTGTAGCGGGCATAAGGGTGGTATGGCATTGCGTCAAGCTCTGGATCTTTGGTAGGGCTGGGAAAGAGTTGGGTTCCGGTTGTGGTGACACTTCTGGAGGACTTGGACGGGTAGCAAGGTCAGGATCGATTTGCGACTGTGTGTCCGGGATTACCAGTGGCAAGCTTCAATTCCGATGCACAAGCCCGTTCTGGATTATCAACACGTACAATGGCACACTTCAGTTTGGCACATTTTCAGAGAACCACTTTTCTGAAGGGTCAACGGATTTCGATTGAAACCATACTGTGGACCGACACCACTTAACCCCTTCAACATACAACGACACGACCTCACCCAATCTCTGATAGGTGGAACAGAAGATTTTGAGGGCATCACACCTCAATCACGGTAAAGAGAAAAAAAAAGAGAAAAAAAGAGACCCACTCACTATTTTTAGATGAGGAACAACCTTCAAGAAAAGAAAGTACAAATGGTTCACATGACGCGTGGCCCTTAACTATCAGTATGGCAGGGAAGATTCTCAATCTAGGGCACAACGATACGTCTCGAGAACCGAGGCATTCACATAATAGAAGCAACAATAGCAACAACAACCATAACGACCACAATCGTGTTGGGAATATGTCCCTCCAGTGAGAGGATGATCCGATTATTCAGAAAGCCGACAAACGAAGAGTCAGAAAACAGGAGCCGAGTTGATGAGGAACTCGGCCAAGGCCGAAACCGGAACCGAGTAAATAGCCAACTCGGGAGACTATATTTGTAAATAGTCTTAGTGTGCGCCACATGAGGGCTACGTATGTAAATAACCAGAAAGTTGCGTAAGTATATATGCAACTAGGGAAAACATGTTGGTTAGTATGAACAGTGTAGAACATAGAAGTAGTAGTGTGCAAGAGAATGTGGGAGAGAGAGAAGCGTGAGCCGCGCCATAACTGTGTTGTTATAGTAGATGCGAAGAGCCCTGCGTGGCTGTTACACTCAACAGAGTGTTGTAACCTTCTCGGTGGTGTATATCCACTATTTGGATAGTGAAGCTTCGTTCCCGTGGTTTTTCCCCGTTTTAGGGTTTCCACGTAAATCTCTGTGTACATCTGTCGTTTATCTTGTCTTTGTCATTTCTGGCATTTCGGTGTGATTCGTATTTCAACGCATTATTTGTCTATTGTGATTTATTCTGTGACGATTTCTTATCAAATCGTTCTGCTCAACCCTACTATCACTCTCTTACTCTCTGTAACCTACCTCCCTCTCGCTCTCCATCTCCACAGCCTTCTGAGTTTTCCGATCACAACATGTCGCTCGAAGTATCTAAGGAACTACTCCTCACCTGGAAGCCCAAGCCATCACCAAGAAAATCCACCCAAACACCATCAGCAACAATATGATTCATGTAGCTCTGTGACTGTAGAGAGGGGCGAGCACAACATTGACACACCGCCCCAAGATATTTTGGAGCAACACTTTAGAGAGTATTCGCTCTTGGCGAAGGCCCATCACACTCATGGGGGTCCCAATGAGTTCTTCAGGAACCTAGCCCACTTTCTCCTCGAATACGCCTGTGTCCATGCCAACCCTACAACATGCCAAAGAAGAAGGGAGGATTGATCATCACGGCTTATCGAGGCGGAGCCATCGATTGGGTTGCGCATACTGCGACTGTCTTCGTTCCTTATGGTTGTTCACTTACTTTGACTTACTTCCTATTACGTTTCTTAGAATTAAAATTTTGGACCATGGACAACACCAGGTTAAACGCAAACTCTGGGGTATCGTTTCCGTAGTCAAGGCCGATAAAGACTACTTAATCGGGACGGAAGTGATAATCGAGATGGAAAACCAACCGATTCTTGGTATGGTTTCCGGATGCACAACTCCAGACCTGGCGATGTTCAGGTGGATCCGACACATCTCCAGAAAGGACAACTCCATGGCCGATATGCTTTCGAGAGCACGGTTCAACAACGAGGACAACATGGTGTCAGAGGACGAAGAAATCGGTATGGATTTCTTCGAGACTGCCTAATTGAGGGCAAATAGACAAAACGCTCCTGGGTTTCCATGTTAATATTTTGAGCCAAGGTGGGTAGCTCTTGCGCTTGCCAACGAAGTTTTATTTTTAGGGGCTTCACCGGTAGCTCCGTCGGCGCCTCCTTCTCCGCCTGCTGTTTCCGACTGTGTTGACAGTTCCTATTCCTTTTGCGCCGATCCTCCCTATGACCATCCGGGAGTGTGCTTGGCGAGGAGTTACTGCTGCTTAGATGGCTTGGTGGGCGTTGTATCCGTCGTTCGAGCCCACTTCTTGTCTTTTATGGCTAATATCGGGGGTGCGAGAAGGGTGAGCCACTGCGCCACCGCGGTCTAGACCTTCTTTCCATCCACAATCGATTGGATGGCCGCTCGCAATGAATCGGCGGTGATCACCGGCCAAGCCAATCCACTCGAACCCCTTCATATGTTGCGATGTTGAAACCGGGCCTATTCTTAGGCATCGCCTGAGGGCGAGGATGTATGAAGCCGTATTCATGAAGCACACAGGCTACTTCTCGAAATAGGGCATCTTCACCGCCCTGTGTCTGGTACGCTTTGCTGGCGAGGGAGTATTCGCCGAAGAACTTTGTCAGTGTCTATGGGGAAGGATTCTCGATGGAGAAAAGCCCTCCCTTTGGTAGACTGATGAGGGCTCGGATAGCGTCCTTCGTGATTTCTTCAAGGTCGATTTTTTGTGCGACCTTTTCCGGTTCTTCGTGAGGAGGTGCTTCGACTACCCGGAGGAAACCCTTCAGTCCATTCTGGGTTAACTACTTCTTTGCCGTTTCAGAGAGCGCCATAGGTGCAAGTTCGTTGTTGGTTTCACTTGTGCTAGGGAGTGTTAGTGCGCCGGTGCTTTCTGTTTGTGCGTGTTTGATAACCTGTATCCACTTCTGCTCTCTGTACACTCTGTTCTCGCGAAATGAAAACGCTTTTGCGATGCAGATGTTTTGTGTCCCCATTTTGCTTCCTTTTCTTGATTCTCGCGCATGCACGTCGTGTACCATAATAGGGGTTGTACGTCGCGTGGTGCGCTTTAAATGGCTGACATCACGCCGTTTCGGGGTGTCCATTCATCAGTTTTTTATTTAGTATGGAGAAGTGTTATCATATTCCCGTAGTAACCGGCAATGCCAAATCCAGTTTGAGTGCCTCCTGGTTACCAGATATCTGGTTACCGTTCCCGGTTTCCACTCCGTCATCCGGTTGCTTGAACGGATTTCGTGGCATTAGTTCGTGATAAGGTTTCAGTCGGAAACCGTTTACCCACTTCTCTAGGATTTCACCGACCAACGTTCCTAATTGATAGGACCACTTCAATTCTCGCAATATCCAGTATGGTCCGATCCACCGAAATTGTAGTTTTTCGGGCATCTTCCCTATTCGGGTCTGGAATACCAATACCGTGTTGCCGATCCCAAACAACTTTTCATTCCCCTTCCGGTTTCGGTCGATGAACGCTTTCTGCCGCCTTTGTTCGAGCTCCAACTGGAGTACAAAAACTATCCGGTGCTCCTCCAATTCGCACAATGTTAACAGCCAGAGTTTTTCTGAGTCTTTCTCACTCAACCTCTCCCGGACCTGTAATCGTTAACTCGAAATCTGAAACTCCATAGGCATTACCGCTTCCAATCCAAAAGCTAACCAGAACGGTGTTGTCCGGATACTTGTCTTATATGTTGTTCGGTATGCCCATAGTGTGCTCTATAGCTTCGTGTCCCAATCGGTCCGGTTTTCATTGACTATCTTCCGTAGAATATTCTGAAGTGTCTTGTTGGTGGACTCCGCTAATCCGTTGGCCTGTGGGTAGTATGGCATATTGTGCTTGTGCACCACTGCGTAGAATGTCGTTAAGCTCTCCACCACTTGTCCGAGGAAGTGTCCACCCTGATCGCTAATCAACTCGATCGTACACCCGTAACAGCACCAAATGTGCTCATATAGAAATTTCGCTGTCGATGCCACGATATTATCTCTGAGTGCTTTTGCTTCCACCCACTTCGTGTAAAAATCCGTTGCAACAATAATATACCAGTTGCTGGTTCTCATCGCCGGTGGTTTGAATGGCCTGACAAAATCCATTCCCCATTTTTGGAAGGGATCCAATGGTAGCACCGGCTGATGCGGCTTCCTTGCTTTCTCCGTTGGCTGGCCCATTCTTTGACAAAGGTTGCATTCCCTTGCATACCGGATGACGTCTTTTAGTATTATAGGCCACCACAATCCGCTTCTCCATATTTTCCTTGCCATTACGTCTCCGGCATAGTGGCCTCCTGCCACCCCACAATGAGCTTCCCGTAGGATTACGTCTTTTTCGTTGCTCCGTACCCCACGTCGCCAAATTCCGTCGGCTCCTTTATGGTATAACGTGTCCTATAGTAAACAAAAGTGACGGCTTTATACCACCAACCGTTTCCACTTGTTTCGTTTAACTCCTCCGGAGGCAGCCCAGAGCTTTGAAAATGATGACTATTCGTAAGCCACTTGTCTTTGTCGGCCACCGTCTCGTCCACCGTGTTTTCCGCCGTCATCCTAAATAGTTGTGCATCCGGAAACTCATCCCAGACTCCGTTGCATGCCTCCCCGGATTCTAATCGACTCAAGTAATCTGCTACTACATGTTGCACTCCTAGTCTGTGGTAGATGTCGAATTCGAACTCCTGTAACAACAACGTCCACCATGCTAGCTTGCCGGTTAAGGGTGACTTGGAGACCAAGTAAAGCAATGCCGAATGATCCACGTGAAAGGAAAAGTTTCGTCCTAGAAGGTAGTGGCAGAAATTCGTTACACTATACACCATCCCCAAGGCTTCTCGTTCTATCGTAGAGTAATTTCGCTCTTCCTGCGAGAGCTTCCTATTGGCATAATAAATCGGTCGGTACCACCGTGGTTGGTTGAGCTACATGAGAACGCTGCCGATGGCCATATCGGATGCATCCACAAACACATGAAATTCCTTAGTCCAATCTAGAGGTTGTACCACCAGTGCCTGTGACAGCATCACTTTCAGCGTGTGGTATGTCTTGTCCTCCAGCTCCGTCCATTGGAATGGGATTCAGTGTACGACTGTATGTAGGGGTGTTACAAAATCGGTCAAATAGCAAAGCATCCGGCTGTGCCACCGGATCTGGCCTAAAAACCAGCTTAGTGCCTTGGCATATTCCGGCGATGGTGCTCCCAAAATTGCTTTTACTTTATCCTATTCGACCGCGATGCCATCTTTGCTCATGATGTGTCCTAATAATGTTCTACTCGTCACACCGAACACACATTTCGTCAAGTTCGGGCTCAACCGGTACCCCTGGCACTTTTCTAAACATAACCGGAGATGCTCTAGGTGTTCCCCTTTTCGGTTGTAAACCGCAAAATCATCTAGAAACACCTGCATGAACGTCGGGATGAACACTCCAAACATCTCCATAATGATCCGCGGAAAAGTTGTTGGTCCCGTCTTTAATCCGAACATCATTACTACCGCTACGAAGACTCCCCATTCCGTAACGAATGTTGTCTTGTCCTAGTGTTCCAAATTTGGTTGTCTCCACTAAATCCATCGAGAACGCTATATACCTCATGCCGGGCTATTGCGTCCAGGACTCCATCCGTAAATGGGAGTGGAAACACGTCCGTGACTGTTGCGGCATTTAATTTCTGGTAATCCACACATACCCGAATTTTGCCATTCTTCTTGGGAACTACCACAATCGGGGTTAGCCATGTTGCTTGCTTCACCAGCCGGATAAAACCGTGTCAACGATTATTTGCGGAAGCGTTAGAAAACAGAGAAAGCAGGGAATATACAGAGTACACGACAGAGACAGAGAGAATAGAACCTCAAAGCTATATTTTTAAAATATAAAAACACTTTGTACATACAACTATGCTCAATAGCATCATTTATACAAGTCCTCGTGGGACTGATAGAAGTACCGCGTACTTCAATGCTCACACGAGCATCTGACACTTACTACGAGACTATAATTGCCTAGTAGTCTACACTAATACTAGGCTTCCGGTTACTGATTGGATCCGGCTAACCGGCTCCCCAGCTCACCGGCTCTGTTGCTTGCCGGCTCGGTTGCTCACAGCTTACCGATCCGTCTCGCGTGTCGGCTCAGGCTTATTCAGCCGATTCGGCTCCAGTTGAGCTTGCCGCTCAACACTCCCCCTCAAGCTCAACTTTGAGGTTGGATCCTGGTGTCAGTCTCTGTGGCAGTCGGTTCTTCCAACCGACTTCTCCTAGCGTCGCTCCGCCTTGCTCACGCTCCTCGTCCGGTCCGGTTCTGTTTGCCGTGACCCTTCTGGTTCTGCGTGCCTCGACCTTCTTGGTCGGCATGTTTCCTCAATAGGCCCCTCTTAGCTCCTTTGCTGCTATGACTCCGGCGCTTGCCGATCCGTCGGTTCCTCGACGATGGCATCAACTTCCGCTACATCCGTGTCTGCTTGGCCTTGAATTGATCCGGTTCTTCTGAATCTGTCTTTTGAACCGAATCGACTGTCTCCGATTCGTTCAAGCTCTTGTCCGAATCGGTTGCTCCTGATTCGTCTTCTGGTTCCAAGCCCTTCACTACATCGGACCATGTCCGGGTCTTGGCCTTCTTCCTTCGGTCGACTCTGTCCTTCTTGACTCTGTCGCCTTATGTTCTTCCCTCACCGGCGCAATCGACAATCTCTTTGCCTTTGCCCGTTCCGGTGTCTCTGTCCGTTCTCCCCCTCAAGTGTGGCACGTCGAGATGCTTAACACCAAGCATTTCGGTGAAGTGCTGCAACTTGTCCGATCCAAGTGGTTTGGTGAAGATGTCGGCAACTTGCCAATCCATGTGAACATACCGAAGTTCAACTTGATCGCTCTGGACCCGCTCACGCACAAAGTGATAGTGCACTTCTATGTGCTTCATGCGAGCATGGAACACAAGGATTGGAGTTGGTACCTCGATCCACAAGTCTCGCAGCAGTCGCCGAAGCCAAATGGCTTCGCAGGTTGCAAAGGTCGCGCCTCGGTACTCAGCCTCAGTGCTTGATAGAGCCACTGTTGGCTGCTTTTTGCTGCACCATGAAACACCTGCGCTCCCAAGGGAAAACATAAAACCAGAGGTTTATCGGCGATCTAATGCATCTCCGGCCCAATCGGCATCTGTGTAACCGACCAGCTCTTCGGGTATACCGTGCCGGTATAACAGGGCCCGATCCTTCGTGCCGCTTACATATCGCAGTATCTGTTGCGCGCACTGAAGGTGCTCCACGGTCGGCTTCTGCATGAATTGACTTATCATTCCGACCGGATAGCTGATGTCGGGTCGCGTGATAGTCAAGTAAATAAGGCTTCCGACGATTTGTCGGAACCGTTTCTCATTGCAGGCCGGTCCGGAGTTGGGACGAAGCTTTTGGTTCCGGTCCAAGGGTGTGGAGACAGGTCGGCATTCTGTCATGCCGAACTTGTACAACATATTCAAGACGTAATGTCGTTGTGAGAGCAATATGCCATCCGGGGTTCAGATCACCTAGATCCCTAGAAAATAATGAAGGTCCCCCAGATCCTTCATCCCAAATGCGTCCGACAACTGAGACTTGACGCGGTTGATTTCGGGAACACCCGGTCCGGTGATGACTAGATGATCAACATACAGCAGTATACATACCGGACCAGCTGAGCCTTGCTGGATGAACAATGAAGAGTCCGATTTGGAGGCCACAAACCCCATCTTACGCAACCGGTGTGTGATCTTCGCATTCCAAGCTCGAGGAGCTTGCTTCAGGCCGTACAACGACTTCTTCAGTCGGCATACCGCCGACTTGTTCATCTCCGATTCAAAGCCTTGGGCCTGAGTCATAAAGACTTCTTCTTCAAGATCACCCTGAAGAAACGCATTCTTCACATCCATCTGGTGAAGATGCCACCCCCTTGCTGCAGCAACCGCCAGCACCCCACGAACCGTCGTCATCTTCGCTATAGGAGCGAAGGTCTCGTTGTAGTCGATTCCGTGGGTATGCGCATATCCCTTCGCCACTAACCGGGCTTTATACTGGTTAACAGAACCTTCAACATTGTACTTTACCTTGTATATCCACTTGCATCCGATCGGTTTATAGTGATGAGGAGGGTCAACCAGTTCCCATGTCTCGTTGACATCAAGTGCCTGCATTTCTTCCTCCATAGCGGCACGCCGATTTGCATCCTTGGCCGCTTCTGCGTAGCTCTCCGGCTCACGCACCTCTGCCACCTTAGTCATGTACGCATAGTGATGCGCCATGTAGGCATTGTACCTGTACCGTTTGACGGGATCCTTCTGGCGGGTGGACCGGCATAACTCATCGTTACCCGGTTTGAGGCCCTTGTTGTCTGGTTCAGTCTTCGTTGCTGAAGATCCGCCTTTCTCCTTGCAGGAGTCGGATGTACACTGATCCGACTCATCGTTGCCGGTTTCGAATTTCGGTATCTTCTTCTTCCCCTTCTCTTTGCGCGTTGTCGCGTTGTTACGCGCGTGCGTGGAGAAAGGCGGGACCACGGGGGTCTTGGACTAGGGAGTGATGGAGCGTGGGAAGTCGTGCTTCACCATTTCCGGGGCATCCCAGAAGCACACCGGGAGCAACCGAAGGGAGAGAGAGAGAGCGCGCTTAACACCGACTCACACACACACACTCACACACGCACACATAGAGGCCAACCCGACTCACCCCTTTAAGTAAAGGAAACGCAGGAAAGGGGAAGCACCCGACACCAACGAAGACGCGAATATACACAAACAGACGCGAATATGCAAAATGGGCAACCCTTTCACAAAGGGCGTTCGCTTCCTTTTATAGAACAAGGAGAGGGATGCGTTACAATGTGGGATAAATCCCAACTTACATGGGATCGTCTGTCCCGACTTGACTACTCTTCGGCGCCATAAAGGCGCCCTCGATATTCACACTAAATGTACATGGGTGCGTACACACGCTGCACCCCGCCGATGTAGCCAATGTTTCCCGGTTTCCGCCTCTGGCCGAAATTCTTCACGACATCCGCCCCCACCTAACTGCACGTCCACTGGTACGTGCCAATTCTGGTTGAAGGGTGAGAGATTTCGGCCGGCGAGAAACCGGTCTTCCGTGATCCGTATCCCGGCTCGCCACCGGTTTGATCCGTCGGCTTTGATTTTTCCTTCGCGCTTACCTCCCCGTAGGCTCGTTCGACCCGTCGATGGGTCCTCTGGCTTGATCTCCGTAGTACGCGTACTTCCGTTGGCCCTTGTTCAGCCGTATGAACGCCCTGCTTCCCGCCGTATGCCCGATATCCTCCGCTTGAGGCATGCCCGTAGTGGCCTGCTTGGCCTCCGTTGTCCAATCGTGATGTCCCGATGGTCGTCCCATGTTGTTTCGTGTTACCACCGCCCTTTCGCCGCCATCTTCCTTCTCCATGGTCTTATATCGCCGTGTCGGCTTGAACCGCCATGGTCTCCGGAACGGTGTGGAGGATCCCTTTCCGGTCTTCTCCGCGATACCTCCGAACCGCGCAACCTATCTCCGCGCTTGCCTTTCCTCTCCGGCACCTCCGTGTGCCACATACCCTCGTCCGTTGTTTGGCACTGCCTGTGTCGCACTCCGGTTCATTGCACGCCTTTTCGGCCCCCTTTTCGGCCAGATCGTGCATCGCCGCTCACCCGCATACCGGTGTCCTTTGCATCCGAGGAACACCCGTAGTAGCTCGCTTGGCCCTTCCCGTCTTCGTGCCGCTGTAGTAGGTCCTGAGTCTTCCGCTGGCCGTTGTCCCCTCGCCCCCACCAGCTTGTCACCCCGGGCTTGCCGTGTCAGTCTTCGCTACTTCGACGAAGTTCCCGAGATCTACGAAGCGAGTGTGGAGGATCCTCCTCCGGCCTCTCTTGCCATCCCCTGCCTCCGACCCGGTGTAGTCCACTAGGCACTTGTCACCTCGTTCCCAACACCTCTCTTATGCTGTCTTTCGCTTTCTTCGTTTGGCACGGCCCGTGCCGAACACTGTCCCGTAGTCACGCTTTGATCCGGCCCGCGATGGCCACTTGCGAGACTCTTATTCCGTCCCAGGTGTGCATTTCCGGCCCGACACACCTCCCCGTGTTTGCCCCTACCGGCTCCTTCCGAAACCTCGTGTCGTCGGGTCCCGTTCCCTGCCGCCACCGTCCTTCTCCCTCGGTCTCACGTTGCCACGTTGGCCGAACTGCCGGAGACTCCAGATCAGTGTGAGGGTCCCATAGGACCGGACTCCGTTTCTATGCTTGCCGAAATTCAAGTGTCTTTTGTTTGAGTCGCTCCCGGACTCTCCTCGTGTCTTCCGTGTAGTCGGGTCCCGTTTCCCGCCGCCACCAACCTTCTCTCTCGGTCTCATGTTGCCACGTTGGCCGAACTGCCGGAGTCTCTGGTTAAGTGTGGGGATCCCGTAGGACCGGACTTCCTTACGCCCATTGACCTTGCCGGAAGGTCCGATTTGGTTCGTGGCCGCCTCGCCGGCCTGATACCTCCTTGCCGTAGCCCTTGCCTTCGTCACCTCGCCGCCACCGTCAATATCTTGGTCTTACGTCGACCGCGTTGCCGACTGCCGAAGTCTCTAAAACCGGTGTGAAGGATCCTCCGTAGACCTCCGATTTGTAGCCCTTGCCTTCGTCACCTCGCCGCCACCGTCCGTATCTTGGTCTTACGTCGACCGCGTTGCCGACTGCCGAAGTCTCTAGAACCGGTGTGAAGGATCTTCCGTAGACCTCCGATTTGTAGCCCTTGCCTTCGTCACCTCGCCGCCACCGTCAGTATCTTGGTCTTACGTTGACCGCGTTGCCGACTGCCGAAGTCTCTAGAACCGGTGTGAAGGATCCTCCGTAGACCTCCGATTTGTCCCTTTGCCTTCGTCACCTCGCCGCCACCGTTAGTATCTTGGTCTTACGTCGACTGCGTTGCCGACTGCCGAAGTCTCTAGAACCGGTGTGAAGGATCCTCCTTGGGCCTCTGATTTGGCTTCCCGACCCTGTCCCGGGTCGTCCTTTTCGGCATGCCAAGAGGGCGGTTTATTCCGCACCCTCTCCCGTGGTACCGACGTACCGTGTCCTCGTCCTCTTCGTAGGCCTGCTCTCTTCCTCCCTCCAAATCTCGACCTTCGCCCAGTCGGTCTTTCTCCCCCATCTAAAAGAGGGCGGCTCGTCCCGCACCCTCTTCTGTTTCGGCACTTTCATGCCGAACCCGGCCCCGATCGAACAATCCACGACCAGATCACGCTCCACCCGTATCGGAATGCCGATCTCCTCGTGCCGCGTTCGTCCTCGGCCTCCTCACAGGTCGTTTCCCATCTGTCTTCCTTGGCATCGTGCCAGGACTCCTCGGTACCGCCATCCATCTCCTCGGTCTTACATGGGCATACGGGCCCGAATGCCGAGTTCTCCGGAATCGGGTCCGTGGGCTTTCGTCCGCTCCTTCCTCGTATCGTCTCGCCGGTGATTTTTGGCCTTTCGCCGCCGCCTTCCTCCGCTTGGGACTCATGTGGGCACTCGGGCCCGACTGCCATCGTCTCGGGAGCAAGTGTGGGAAGACACAAAGAATCGCCCGTCCGTTTTACGCCCTTGTCCGTAGCCACGGACTCTTCGTGGTCGGCGGTCGTCTTCTTACCGATCGCGCAAGCCCCGTCTGGGCTTGCTTCTCCAATGACCGGGATCTCGGGTTGACACGCCCGAAACCGCTGGTCCCAATGTTCCGATTCTGCGATCGGTATCTCGGCCTCGTCCTTGGCCGTTCTATCTCTACAAGTCGAGAGGGTGTTTCGTTCCGCACCCTCTCCTGTGGTACCGTCGTACCGATCTTCTGCTGTCGCGTGGGGCAAGTCCGTCTCCTCAGTCTCGGCTTGCGGCCTCCATCTTTCCTCTTCCTCGAGCATCGCCTTGAGAGCTGCGTACGCCTCTGCAATCCTGGCCCCAACGCCGACCCTCTTTGCCGTTCGGCCTCTTCCCGCTGTGATGGCACGCCGTCGCGTACCTTCCTCTTAGCCTTCTCGGCTCGCTCGTTGTCTAGCCATTGGCACACCCTTCCGACCTTCGACCAGGTCTCCGTAAGCCCATTCGCTCCATCATCGTCTTCGAGCTCAATCCCGATGGCCTCCCGTTCCGCTCAGTCGATCGACCTGACGAACAATAGGACCTTGTTCCCGCTTTGGGAGCCGAGCAGGCCATTGCTCGAACTCTCGGAACGCCTTGGCCGCGCCCCGATAGGTCTTTGCCGATGCTACCCACTGGTCGAAGTCGTGTCGTCCCCGGCTCTTCCGCCGTCCTCCGTATGCCTTCAGGAGCGCCTCTTCGAAGGACTCCCACGAACTATGAGCCTCACGGAGCTCCTCTGCTTTCGCATGCATCCGGACAGCCACGACCCAACAGAAGAACTCCAGCCTCAACGCTCCTCCATTTCAGCATTGTAGGCTTCCAAGTAAGATGGGACTTTGTCCCCGTTGAAACGGCCGACTCTTTCGACCACTCGCTCAACCGCTTGTTGCGCTGCTTCCCGCCTCATCACCACTCGTGCCGACTCCAACACCACTTCGGCCACCATCTCCGCAAGGTCGTCGTCTTCTGACTCCATCCTCCCTTGCCGCCTTTCACGTCGGGTTCACCAAATATGTCGCGTTGTTACGCGCGTGCGTGGAGAAAGGCGGGACCACGGGGGTCTTGAACTAGGGAGTGATGGAACTTGGGAAGTTGTGCTTCACCGTTTCTGGGGCATCCCAGAAGCACACCGGAAGCAACCGAAGGGAGAGAGAGAGAGCGCGCTTAACACCGACTCACACACACACACTCACACACGCACACACACAGGCCAACCCGACTCACCCCTTTAAGTAAAGGAAACGCAGGAAAGGGGAAGCACCCGACACCAACGAAGACGCGAATATACACAAACAGACGCAAAGGTATATATATAAAAAGAAGAAGAATACATTCCTGGCTTCGAGCCGTTCCAAGGTAGGTTACAGTAGTCGTCAGCTACCAAGCCGCCGTCGGGGAGCTCTCAGCTCGTCGCGCCGAGCGGGGTCTTGCACAAGAGACCGAGCCAAAGCAAACCCTAAGCAAAACACGAAGGGGGAAGAAGAAGAAGAAGAAACCCTAAATCTAACGGTATACCCTCTAATGCAAAATGGGCAACCCTTTCACAAAGGGTGTTCCCTTCCTTTTATAGAACAAGGAGAGGGATGCGTTACAATGTGGGATAAATCCCGACTTACATGGGATCGTCTGTCCCGACTTGACTACTCTTCGGCGCCATAAAGGCGCCCTCGATATTCACACTAAATGTATATGGGTGCGTACACACGCTGCACCCCACCGATGTAGCCAATGTTTCCCGGTTTCCGCCTTTGGCTGAAATTCTTCACGACAGCATGAACCGTCGCCTCGGTTCCTTGCACGGGGAATGCACGACAGAGTCTCCAGTACTCGCCGGTTCCTCATCGGACTGGTCAGATTGACTCAGTCTCTCGTTTGGCCCGCTCAACCGGAATGATTCCGGACTCTCATCCTGAGTCCACGCTTCATCATCCTCTACCTGGACCGGATCAAGCCCACTAGCCTCATCCCCTGGCATCGGGTCAGATTCGGAAGTCGGAGTCGGTAAGGAGTACCATGATGCCGATTCATCAAACTCGACATGTCGACTAACTCGGACCTGCCTTGTCCGGGGGTTATAATATTTATAAGCCTTTTGCTCTTGAGCATAGCCGACTAGGATGCATTTTTCTGATTTTGCATCCAGCTTCCTACGCTTCTCATCCGGTACATGCACATATGCAATGCTACCGAAGATCTTAAGGTGTCTCAAATTCGGCTTCCGCCCGAAATATAGCTCGTGAGCTAACACCTTGTCACCGATCCGGTTCTGGATGTAGACAACCGTTCGGACTGCCTCCGCCCAATAGAATTTGGGCATGCTCTTCTCCTCCAGCATTGCCCTCGCCGCATCGATAAGCGATCGGTTCTTTCTCTCGGGAACACCGTTATGTTTCGATGTATATTTGTAGCTGAAGTCTCACCGAATTCCCGTTTGCTGCAGATAACTGTTGAATTGGCCGGAAAAGTATTCTTTCCCGCCATCTGACCATAGGCATTTGATCTTCCTCTCTGATTCCCTATCCACCATGCTTTGGAGACTCCGGAAACACTCGAAGATTTCACTCTTCTGCTTAATGAGGTAGATCCATGTGTGCCACGTATAGTCGTTGATGAAGGAGACGAAATATCGACTCCCACCAAGACTAACATTCTGTGTCGGTCCCCACATATCCGAATGGATTCGGTCAAGCTTGTTACGGCTCCTGTTACGTTCGGTAGGGAATGGAAGCTGGTGTTGCTTCCCGAGTTAGCAGGCTTCACATACTTGGGACTTCCGGCCGCTGAACTTCGGCAAACCGAAAATAACTTGTTTCGTTTGTAGGTCTTGAAGCCTTCGATAATTGACGTGGCCTATCCGCTTGTGCCACAGGTCGATGTCCGAATCGACCTTCTGTCCTTTTGCAAATAGCGCGGTGCCAACGTCATTGGTGTCGAGGATAAACATCCTCTCGTCTCTTCGCCCTTGCTCAATAATCTGGCCCTCTTCCTCGATGAAGCACCCGAGGTGCGTAAACCGCACTTGCATTCCCTGGTCGACGATCTGTCCGACCGACACCAGGTTCTTTGTGATTGTCGGAACGTGTAATACGTTCATCAACTTCCCCTTCTGTCCGACGTGGCGTAGAGGGACTTCTCCGACGTGCACGATTAGGTGAGGAGTGTCGTCTCCGGTTTCGACTACTCTTGGTTGATCCGGTTTCTCCAAGAAGGAGAACCACTCTTTGTGACTCTTCATGTGGTTCGACGCACCAGAATGAACATACCACACTTCCTTCGATTCGGAAGTGGTCATCTTCATCGAGTTCGCCTCGTGCTTCATCACCAAGGCTGGCCCGTTACCGTTCTTGGATCCTCCTGATCCCTTCGCGTAGTGCGAGCTTTGCCGGCCATCCTTGCTGGCCTTGCCATATCCGGATTTGTCTGATTCAGCTCGTTTTCTCCAGCAGTCGCTTTCTCTGTGGCCCTTTTTGCCACAATACCAACATTCCGTTGCAGATTTGTCTTGCCGGCCTCCGGCAACGCCTTGACTCCCCTTGCGTGTGGAAGTCCCGGATTTGCTGTCGGCACGTTCTCTATGCATTCGTTCTTGCTCTTGCCGGCCGCCTCCATTGCGGGCCGACCCGCCTGGTCCACCACGCCCACGGGACCGATCCGCCTCCATGTACAACATTCGGCTGTCAGTGGGTGCGCTAGTTGACGCACCGGCGTGGTTCTCCTCTACGAGGAGCATCGACTGTAAGTTGAAAAATGACAACGTATTCTCCCTTGTACACACCGCTGTTCGGAACGCTCTGAACTTAGACGCCAGGCCCCCAAGACAGACCTGTACCATCTTGTCTTCCTCTACGGTAACGTTGATAGAGGCAAGCGAGTCCCAAATCTCTTTGATTCGGGTCGTGTAATCCGCCACCGACATGTCCTTCTGTCGGACATTGCTTAACTCCTGTTGGAGTTGCAGCTTCCGGGTTGTAGTGCTCGCGGCGAAAACCTTCTTCAGGTTTCCCCAAGCCTGCTTCGGTTTCTTGGCATCTCGGATGTGGCTTAGCAACTGGTCTCCGACATTGGACGCGAAGCATGTCAACGATTACTTGCGGAAGCGTTAGAAAACAGAGAAAGCAGGGAATATACAAAGTACACGGGAGAGACAGAGAGAGCAGAACCTCAAAGCTATGTTTTTAAAATATAAAAACACTTTGTACATACAACTATGCTCAGTAGCATCATTTATACAAGTCCTCGTGGGATTGACAGAAGTACCGCGTACTTCAATGCTCACACGAGCATCTAACACTTACTACGAGACTATAATTGCCTAGTAGTCTACACTAATACTAGGCTTCCGGTTACTGATTGGATCCGGCTAACCGGCTCCCCAACTCCCCGGCTTTGTTGCTGGCCGCATCGGTTGCTCACAACTTACCAATCCGTCTCACTTGTCGGCTCAAGCTTATTCAGCCGATCCAGCTCCAGTTGAGCTTGCCGCTCAACAAACCGACTCGAAGTAATTTGTTGATTTCTTCTTTTGCTTTGGCCAGATAATTCGGATTCATATGGTATCGTCTTTGTGCTAACGGTTTTGCGTCCTTGCTCAAGTGCATCTGGTGTTGATATAGCTGGGGGTCCAATCCTCGCATGTCTTCGTATGACCATGCGAATACGTCCCAAAATTCTTTTAATAGCTCCACCATTGCTGATTTTTCTGCCGATGGCATTTCTTTTGCCACATTTACCTATTTGGACTCTTCCTCGGTTCCTAGGTTTACTGCCTTCAACTGCGACACTTTGTGCAGAGGTTCTCAACCCTCGCACTTTGATACCATGTGAATGTTAATGTGCGGAAGCGTCAGACAGAACCGGTTCAGCCAGATAGCAACAGAAAATGAGATGAAGGTTTAATGGAAAAGCTTAAAAACACAGAGGAGACAGAGAGAGCGGAACATAAAACTATATTCAAAAATTAACTCTAAAACTTTGTACATACAACGTGCTAAATAGAACTATTTATACAAGTCCATAAAGGACTGACAAAAGTACTGATAGGTACTTCAATGCTCACACGTGTGACTGGCACTAACTACGAGACAATGATTACCTAGTAGTCTAGGATAGTACTAGGCTTCCGGTTCCCGCTCGAATCCGGCTCTCCGATCTGGCCGGTTGTTTCTGGATACCATCCGGATATTGATCCGGCTCAGGCCCTAGCCATGAGTCATCCCCGTTCAACCTCGAGCTCTATGTCTTCGCCAACCACCGGTTACAACAGAAGATACTTTCTGTTTCTCTCTCACTGTCTTTGTCTCTCTTTGTCACTCTGTACAACAATAATGATAACAACCAACTCCTTCAACATATAATTTCCCTAAGTCATATTTATACTTATATGACTTTAGGACTATTTACAAATATAGCCATGATAGGCACATTAGAAATATATTTACAGATATGTCCCTGGATCCGGTTCACACCGGATCTGTCCGGTCTGGTTTCTTCATTCGGCTCGTCCGATCCATCGCATCCGGATCCCCTCCGGAGGGACAAAATTTCCAACAAGCTCCCCCTTCACTCTGGCATGGGATTTCTTGTTCATCCGATCTATCTCCTGCACACATCCAGCTTGTCGGTTGACAACACCTTGGTCAGCATGCCCGACCTGTTCTCCTCCGTATGAATCTTTGTCAGCAAGAACTCTTTACCTTCTACCTTCTCTAGGAGCCAATGGTATCTATGCTGGATGTGCTTCGTCCTGTAGTGGTAGGCCGCGTTCTTCGCGAGGTGGATGGCACTTTGACTATCGCAGTAGAGTTGGAATTCCTCCTGCAGAACCCCTACCTCTCCGATGAAGTCCTTCATCCATATTACCTCTTCACCGGCTTCTACGACTGCCATGTACTCCGCTTCCGTTGTCGATACTGCAACGGACTTCTGCAACCTCGACTACCACGATATGGCTCCCCCTGCATATGTCATAACATATTTGGATGTAGACCGGAAGGTGTCTACATAAGCCGACATGTACGAATCAGTGAAGTTTTCCAATAGGGGTTTACAGAAGCCGAATCAGAGGCACATACTCAAGGTGCCTTTCAAGTACCAGAGTATCCACTTGACCGCGGTCTAGTGTTCTCTTCCCGGATTGTTCATGAACCGGCTGACCACTTTGACTGCATATCCGATATCTGGCCAGGTACACACCATTGTGTACATCAAGCTTCCGGCAACAGAGGCATATAATATCTTTATCATCTTCGTCTTCTCTGTCTTTGCCTTTGGACTTTGCTTTCCTGTTGAGAATCGAACTCAACCTCCCATAGAAATAGGATTCACACTAGCTCATGGACATACCATGCTAGTTTTGAAAATAGTAGAAAGGGCCCTTGCCCTAATTTAGTTGGTATTTAAACCAACCCTAAACTTTGTTACTGTTGGATGTAATATATAGTTATCTCTATCTTAAGCTCTCTCTCACTCTCTCTCTGTTTTGCCTTACGTACACACAGTCCTTCCGCTGCATCTCAGCCACTCTTGCTTCTCTTTACATGGTATCAGAGTGTGTGGTTGCTTAATCATCCTCCTCATTTCTTGTGTGGTGCTACACGCTGAGGAACAATAGAACTGGCTCATCAATAGAGAAGAAACCACCATGAATACTCAGATGGGAAGTGTTATTCCAATGGAGAAGCTCGACAGAACGAACTTCGCATCTTGGGAATACAAGATGCATCAATACCTTGTCGGGCAAGGTTATTGGAGCTATATTGAAGGAGCTCATGAAACGCAACCCAACCCAACACACGCCGACTATCCCGCTTGGGAGCAGGCTACAAGCCATGTGTTGTATTGCTTGGCATAATGCGTACATGATCATATGTTGGGATATATCAGAGAGGCAAAAACGCCATGGGAAAACCTCAAGAAAATCTTTGCGGCTAATACGGTTGCATGGAAGCTCCAACTTCAACAGGAGCTAAACAATCTGTAAACAGCTACATCCAGCGGTTGCTGGCAGTATGTCACATTCATCGACGACTTCTCCAGGAACACCTGGATCTATTTGATGAGACAGAAGAGCGACACAATCATGAGTGTAACCCCCACCAATGGCAAGCGAACAAATCCGGTCCTAGAGAGTTCGGCGGAAGGGGAAGTCATCACGCTAGACCAAGGAATCGTAGAAACCCAATCGAATGTGTGTACTGCGGAAAACTTGGCCATTACAAAGAGGAGTGCCGAAAGAAGAAACAAGAGGCATGTCGACAACTTACTAATTACGCTTCAAATTCCGACTACGGCGACCGTGGCAGAATGTTCATAATGAAACATGAAGCGTGAGGACCTAGATGTTCGCACAAGCTTCAACTCGCGCGTCCACCTCAAATAATGTATGGTTTGTCGATTCAGGAGTGTCAAATCACATGATGTCTCACGAAGATTGGTTTCGCGAATTACGAAAACCCGAACGTCCCGGATATGTCGAGACAAGCGATGGCACGACTCATCCAATACAGCATATCAGGAATGTCCCATTCGGAAACAACGGCAAACAAACCTACCTAAAGAATGTATTGCATATCCCCACCATCATGAAAAAACTGGTCTCAGTCGGCCAGATTTTCGAACAAGGAATGCAAGTACGATTCAACAACAACAGGTGCTTCATTGAAATGGGCGGTCAAGTCATAGCTCACGGTCGATGAGAAGGCTGTATGTTTATCCTCAAATCAAACGAGGTAAAGTCAGACATGTTCGTAAAGGGCCTCAAAGTCGAAACGGACTTAAATTTGTGGCACCAAAGAATCGAGCACATCAATCTCCAAAGACTTCAGAACATGCAATCAAAAGGATTCGTAATTAGACTCTCGAACTTTACGACCAAGGAGATTAAGAGCGTATGCGAAGCATGCAAATTTGGAAAGGAAGGCCGTCACCCATTCCCAAAGGAGCGGAATGTGAGCAAAGGAATCCTGGATGTTGTACATTCAGATGTGTGGGGAACAACCCAAACAGCTACATCCGGCAATTGCTGGCACTATGTCACGTTCATCGATGACTTCTCCAGGAACACCTGGATCTACCCGATGAGATAGAAGAACGAAGTGTTTGGACACTTCTAGAGGTTCAAAGCCGAAGTCGAAAAGCTACGGGTCAGCATGTACGCTACCTTCGATCGGATGAAGGCAAATAATACTTTTCAGATGAGTTTATGGCGTATCTCCGAAAGGAAGGAATACGACGAGAATTCTCATGACATCACACACCTCAACAGAACGACGTAGCTGAGCGTAAAAACCGGCACATAATAAACGTCACTCGGGCTATGATGAATGAGAAGAATCTGCCGAAATCGTATTGGGCAGAAGCAGCGAACATGGCCGTATACCTCATGAATAGGTGCACAACCTCAGGAGTACAAGATGTAACTCCTCATGAGAAGTTCTTTGGAAAGAAGCCGAACTTATCACATGTCCGCATTTTCGGCACAATGGCTTACATGCATATTCCTGATGATACGCAACAAAAGCTCGACCCGAAGTCGGAGAAATGTATCCTTGTGGGGTACTCGCCTGAACCGAAGGGGTACAAATGCTACAATCCATCTACCCGAAAAGTTCGAACAAGTCGAGATGTCGTTTTCAACGAGTCCGCATCGTGTTACGCAATAGAGACAACTTCGATTCCGACTTCGATATACGCCAAAATAGAGGCAGAAGCCAAAGATCAAGTTACGCGCATGTTCGACGAAATTCCAATTAAGATACGACGGAGTGGGCCGTCAGAGCTGCCAAGCGATCAAAGCACATCTTGGGCCGAGTCCAAAGCTAGACAAAGGGAAGGCGATAATGCCGGAATACGAAGATCTGTTCAAATTCGAATCGACTCATTCCCTTGATAGTGAATTCGAGGCCTTGACATCTAGACAAACGACGTGAAGAAAGCTTTAGAATCCGTGAACGAAAAGTTACGCCGGTCTACCTGAGAGAAGAACCCCATAAGCCGTTACGGCTACAATGAGTACATGGCATATCATTACGCCTTTATGATGAAGGTAGCGAATGTATGGGAGCCGGAAATTCTTTCCGAAACCGTAAAGGATCCGCGATGGGTCAACACGATGAATGAGGAGATGGAAGCGTTATGAAAAAATGAGACATGGGATCTTGTTCCTCACCCGCCGAACAAGAAAGCAAACGCCTTCCTCCAAGGAGAATTAGAAGATGGATTTGAATCGCGTAGCTATCTGCACGCCGTATGTCGACTTAAGAAACCACTTTATGGCCTCAAAATAAGCATCGTGTGCGTGGCACTCGAAGATCACGCAGTATCTTCATTAGATCGGATTTCGAATGTCAAAATCCGATACTTCTCCGTACATCCGAAACGAGTCAGATAGCCTGATTGTCATCATCCTTTAGGTGGATGATTTGGTCATCGGAGGAAAAGATCTACCCGAGATTAACAAGGTCAAATCACTTCTTTCTAGTAGATTCGAAATGCAAGACCTGCAGAGCTCCATTACTTCCTAGGCATTGAAGTAATTCGAACACCAGTTGGAATAATGATATCACAACGACACTATGTTCTCAACTTACTCTACAAGTTCAGAATAACGGAGTGCAAACTTGTGTCTACCCCTCTCGATCATAATTTCAAGATTGATATAAACTTTGGCATGGCCAAGAGTGAGCCGACTCAGTATCGTCAACTGATTGGTAGCTTAATTTATCTAGCCATCACGAGACCCGACCTCAACTATTCGATCGGCCTGCTTAGTCAATTTATGCAAAATCCATGAAATCTTCATCAGGATTGCACTACGCGGATATTTCAGTATGTCAGTACGACGATGGACTACGACATCATGTATAAGTCGAATATGATCATTCGACTCAAAGGGTACAAAGACGCAGACTAGGAAGGATACAAAGTAGATAGATGATCCACATCCGGATTCGTCTTCTCTCTTGGTAGCGGAGAGATCTCCTGGAGTAGTAAGAAGCAGCCGACAATCGCATTGTCGAGCACGGAAGCCGAATACAGGGGTGTGGCAATCGCTGCATGCGACGACGTATGGCTTAAGCGTATACTGAAGGAGTTGGGCGTACTCATCAAAGATCCAATTCGTCTATACTGCGACAACATGAGCAATATCTACCTAGCGCGGAACCCCGTATTCCACGGGTGGACTAAGCACATCAAAGAGCACTATCATTTCATCCGCGAGCGCGTACAGGCCGGAGATATCGATTTACAACATATCAGTACGCACCTACAGGTAGTCGACCTTTTCACGAAAGCCCTTGTTATCGACAAGCTGCGGCAGTGTGCGTCGAACCTTGGCCTATCTCTTCCTGACCAGCCGAGCTTGAGGGGGAGTACAGAATAGTGAACCGATCAAACTGATCGATTGATCGAAGCCGAACAAGGAGTACGCAACCAGAAAGCCGAACAATTGAAGTTCGACAAGTTTCGAAGACCGGACCAATCCGAAACCATTTTTCGATATCCGGAAGTTGTATTCGAAGAGGTGCGTTGAGAATTGAATTCAACTTCCCATAGAAATAGCATTCACACTAGCTCATGGACATACTAGGCTAGTTTTGTAAATAGTAGAAAGGGCCCTTGCCCTAATTTAGTTGGTATTTAAACCAACAATTTGTAACTTTGTTACTGTTGGATGTAATATAAGTTATCTCTGTCTTAAGCTCTCTCTCACTCTCTCTCTGTTTTGCTTTACGTACACACAGTCCTTCCACTGCATCTCAGACACTCTTGCTTCTCTTTACATTTCCGGAGAATTTGCAAGTTGCCGTAAGTGTCGACCCGACCGGCTTGGCATTCGACATGTTGAACCTTTGAAGCACCTTTGTCACATACTTCTCCTGTGACAACCACTCTAGGGAATTCGTTCCCTCCGGATGGGATCCGAATGAGAACCGGACGAGCCGAATCGGAAGGATCCAGAAGATATCCGGATGAATGCGGTGTGAACTAGATCTAGGAACATATATGTAAATATGTTTTCTAGAGGGCCTGTTATGGCCATATTTGTAAATAGTCCTAAAGTCATATAAGTATAAATATTACTTAGGGCAACCACTTGGTCATTATTGTTATTAGTGTTGTACAGAGATAGAGATAGTGTGTGAGAGACATAAAAAGCTTGTTTGTTGTAATCGCCAGTTGGCGAAGACATAGAGCTCGACATCGTTGCCTCCGAGTCTCGCTTTGTATCCTCTTCTCATAGTGATAGTCAGAGTCTGAGGGCTCCCATGGTTTTTCCCCATTTCGGGTTTTCCACGTTAACATTTGGTGTTATCTCATTCTTTGTAAGTGCATTATTCTTATTTTCATTTCTTGCTTTCTTCCATTGAGTGCTTACGACTCGGTTTTGGCCGAGCCCCATTCCATACAAATTGGTATCAGAGCGAAGGTTCTAAACCTTGAAGAAAATGGAAGATTCATTCGGAAGCATGTTCAAGCTCCCCGGCTCGAACTATACAGTGTGGAAGTCGAAGATGAGGGACATGGTCGTGGTCAAAGATCTTTGGTTGCCTGTGCAGTTTGGAAACAAGAGGCTGGACAAGATCGATGCCACTACATGGGAGGTGATGCATATAAAGACGACACCTTACATTCGGTGCCTCATCGCCATGAGCCTACACAACAACTTTAATGAAGAAAGTAAGGCACATGTGCTCTAGGAGAAAATCAACACCATGTTGGAGAGCAAGAATGCCAGAAATCAGGATTCGGTATTCCGAGAGTGAGTGAGACTCCGGTACCAAGACGAGGTACTTGCATTGCTCCTGCTCGGTTCCCTCCCGGATATTTGGGAGGCGCTACCTGTCACTTTGGGCAACGCCGGACCGGAAGGAAAATAGTTGTCCCTAGCAAGGGTAAAATCGAGCTTGCTAGATGAAGAAGCTCACCGGAAGAACCGGCAGTCTAGAACTGATCTGAAGGCCTTGGTCACGGAATATGACCATAACCGGGGAAGAGGCCGGAATCGGAGTCCTCAAAACTAGGACAAATCTGGGAGGAGGTCGAAGTCAAGGGCAAGGCCCACTTGCTTTTATTGCAGAAAGCCAGGGCACTTCTAGAAAAGTTGCTGACACTTCTGAAAATACAAAGGGGGAGTTGACATTCCAGAAGCAAAGAAGATTTCGGAAAGAAAAGGAACGTCCGCGATTGTGAAAAGTGAAGAAGAACTGTTGCTAATTACCGAGGAGAGTGAGTTGCATCTTGTTAGCGACGAAATGACATGGGTGGTCGACTCCAGAGCATCGTTCCATTTGACCCCCGACTGGAAGTGCTTCACATCGTATAGAGTCGAAGATCATGGCTCTGTCTAGATGGGAAATGAAGGTGCATGCCGAATTATCGGCATAGGAGATCTGTGGTTGATGACATCAACCGGGTGCAAGTTGCTGCCGAAGGATGTCCGACACGTTCCGGAGGTTCGGTTGAACCTAATATCAACAGATCGACTAGATGATAAAGGCTACATGGGTAGCATCCGCAACAGAGTCATGAAGTTTTGCAAAGGGAGCCTGATTGTGTCTTGAGCCCGTAAGATCAACACTCTATACCTGATGCATGCCCGGATTTTCCGGGAGGAGGTGAATGTGGCATTCGCAAATGCCGATGAGTTGTGTCACATGAGCCAAAAAGGGATGAGAAGACTTGTTGTAGATAACCTCATTCCGGAGATGAAAGACCTACATCTTGAGAAGTGCACCTATTGCTTGGCTGGCAAGCATAACTGAACCTCTTTCCTATCAAGACCACCCTCAAGATGGAATGCACCATTGGAACTTGTGCATACCGATGTATGCCAAGTGGTCACGAAGTCACATGCTAGATCGCAGTACTTAGAGGACCACGGCCGGAAGCTGTGGGTCTCACCGCTTAAGCCGAAGGAACAGGTTTTATCTATCTTCAAGGACTTCCATGCAAGAGTGGAAAGGGAAACCAACCGGAAGCTGAAGGTGGTTCAAGCGGAAAACAAAGGAGAATACCAGGGGCAGTTTGAGGAGTACTATCGGTCGAAGGGAATCCGGTTTGAATTCACCGTGCCGAAGACGCCGGAACTAAACGAGTTGGCCAAAAGGATGAACGGGACCACAATGGAGAGAGTCTAAAGCATGCTAGCACATGTGAAGTTACCCACGGCGTTTTGGGTTGAGGTATTGATGGTGGTGACCTATGTGATAAACATATCACTCTCAGCACCCTTGGACGGAGACACACCGCAGAGAGCATGGACCGGTAAAGATGTATCTTATCGGCATCTGAAGGTGTTCGGGTGTCTCGCCTACGTGCATGTAGCAAATGACAAGAGAGCGAAGTTAGATATGAAGACCCGACCATGTATATTCCTTGGATACGGAGATGATGAGTTCGGATACCGAGTGTGGGACTTGGTCGACAAGAAGGTGCTACGGAGTCGAGACATAGTCTTCATGGAAGAGAAGACTATTGCCAATTGGGAGTCAAAGAAGAAGATAGTAGACTCCGGATCGACTGACGGGACCCATTCGGCTGGAAGCAGGATAACCCTCGATGAATCGTGTTAAGAGACAAGCTCAACATTGGGTGCGTAAATGGGTGTGTAACCCAATGCGTAGACTGGGTGCGTAAAACCGTATGCACAACATGGCTATAACGGTGCATAAACCGAGAGGCCGTTAGAACATTATTCCTCGTAAGGAATAATTTTGGGAGTAAGTGTAGGATGCTCATTTATGAGCAGTCAAGTACTGTCAGTACTTGTATCAATCCAATAGTTAGGGCTTGTATAAAAGGTGCTCATTGAGCACGAAGTATGTACAGAGAACATACAGTGAATTATTTTTTAATATAGTTTCGGTTTTCTGCTCTCTCTGTCTCTCTCTCTCCGTCTATGTGATTTCCGCGTTTTACAGAACTATCATACTTGCGAACTGTGTACTCTATGTTTTCACATACACTTCTGCACACGTATTCTTTTACATGGTATCAAAGTGCGAGGGTTGAGACACCTTTGCAGCCGACAGAAAAGCTTGCGATAAAGACAAAGTTAAGTTATTGTAGCCGTCCCCCCCTTACGTCGTACAAATCACGCACTACGCATCCCTATTCCCTTGCACCACGATCACCTTGGAAGCCACCCCGAAGGACTGAGGGTGGATTGTGTTCCTAATTGGTAACACTTTTAGCACGCTTGGTGATCAGTGAATCCTCGAGCCGAGTAAGCAAGGAATGGATATCTAGCCACCAACATCTTAGAGAACCTATGCGACAAGATCAACCACTAACTAGATCCATCAGCAGACAAATAGAAGAACTTGCTATGCAGAAACCCCACCTAAACGACCACACCTCCTCTTTTCAGGAGTACACGGTAGACTCCACGCTCACAGAACAGAGCAGCTTTGATCACGAAGTCGTCTCGCCACACGACCAAAGTAGTGCGAACAAACGCCATAGTAGTCCACACCGTGGTAACAGTAACCTTCCTTTGCTGACCGTCACCATCGCGACCGGAATGACTTTTTCATACCCCCGCTTCAACAGAGAAACCGATGTTGCGAGCCACATACAATCGTTCCTCAATGTCTGGAATGCTAATCACATGGCGCAGCAGTTTCCAGAGGCGGAAGCCCACGCATCGAAGATCGCGGAATTCAGGTTAACTTTGGATGGTCGAGCTGCGTGCTAACATTCCCAGATGGATTTGGCAACAATCACAACCTTCGACCAATTGCAATCGGTGTTCTTGCGTTTTTTTCATCGGAGGGTTCCGCAACGGGAAATTATGGGTAAGTTCTATACAATCAAGGAACTTCCAATAGAATTCGTAGCGGATTTCAATGTGCGTTTCCAGAGTTTACGACGGAATCTTACACGGGCCCTAGCTGACAAAGAGGCCAAGGAAACGTTTCTGGCAGCCTTACGACGACCTATCAAGATGACGCGGAACACGCACAGTGTGAAAGGGGAGATGTCGGATATGGTCATCAAGCGAGCATTACAGCTTGAGTTAGAGGAGGAAGATGGATTCTCCATGGCATCGCTACGGTAGGCGTTGCCTCAAGAAGAGGAACTTCGATTCGGCCAAGCCATTCAATACACAATCTGTTTAAACTCCGGGCATTCCGTAGTCGAATGTAATATGAGAATACATTGCCCCATTTGTCACTCACGGCCACACGATGGATCAATGTGAGTACAACATGTTGAACATTCCTGCACCTGTAGTATGCCATATGGAGCCACAACAACAATTTCGCAGTAATGACCAAGGCCAACAAGAGGAGCGCCCCCGGTATACGGACCAAAATCAAAGAACGGAGCGCCAATACCGTCATCGCAGTAACAACAACCCGTATTCTGACGGAGAAGAACAGGAAGAGGAAGAGTACCGGAATACCAACCGTTACAATAAGGGGGGGGGGCATCTCTACGACAATCAACAACCTACCAACAATCGCGGAGGATTCAACGGACCTCGTCCAAATGGTCACAGTCGTCAGCCTAGGGACAAGCGTCGTTATGAGGAGAGTTCAGAAGATGAACAACGCCTAGAGCCGCACCGAGAATATCATCAACAACCCCGGAATAACATGCGAATTCAGCAAACCCGGGAAGAGCAAGCCGTACCGCTAGAAACCAATCCACCACCGATTGTAGAGAGAGGCGAGTCAAGCGTACATTGTTTCGTATGCTAGCAACCCGGTCATTACGCGATGCAGTGTCCACGTCGCAAAGGTAAGGAACCAACCGTAAATAAAATCATGGCAGAAGTCCGCCAGGTCACAACGTGGCAACAGGCGAAAAACACAGAATGGGCAGAACAAGATGAGATACGTACAGTAGCCCAGGCTTGGGTAGAAAAAGAAAATATGGTGAACGCGGAGCGTTGTCATGATGTTTTCGACACATAGCGTGAAACCACCCTTAAAAGAGAATAAAATAGTAGTCCAAATAAACTAATGTTGTTAAGTCAACTATGGTAATAAATGAAAGGATAAAAAGTTAGAAGCACTTTTCGAAAGTAGACAAAAGTAGACAATAAGATGGGGAGAAAAAAAGAAAAAGCACATATTGTCGTAGTGTATTCCACACACTACGTGAAAACCATAAAATAATATATCTGATTTTAGATACATATAAATAAATAAATAATATATCAAAATATTTATCACGTGCATAAGGCAAGATTCGAACCCTATACCTCCACATAACCAAACCTCAACTTTACCGTTATGCTACCTTATCTTTAGTGTTCTATTAAAAAGTAAATCATGCATTTTTAGAGTGCGTGAATATTTTATAGAAAAACGCAAGCAACTAAAAAGTGACTCATGCACATCTAGCGTGCATGAGCACTATATTTAGCAAATAAAAGCAAGGATTAGAAAAGCATCACATGCACATTTAGTGTGCATGAACATATTAGAAAAAAGCATGTAGCTATGCTTAGTCTCTCCCATCACTATATAAGGATGGGGAGCACATTGTAATTTTTGTTGATTTTTTTTTCTATAATGATCAATCAATCTAAAATATTCGTGGGATTCACGAATTTGCTAAAATAATTCTCTCTTATTACCTAAATATTGACTAAATATACTAAACTCGTGGGATTCACAAGATTCTTATCTTATAACTCTTTATACCTATTCTTTACTAGCCTTATTTGTAGTCTTCTTTCTCCTAGTCCAAAACCTCGGCGGTTCCCACCCGACTCACGCAACGATCTGGAGCCGAAAGGCACGACACAGTTGGTGAACTCGACGTGAAAACCGGGTGGCAAGGAGATGGAAAATCAACCGGAGGCTAGCAACATGATGATGATGTTCGAGCGCATGCTACAAGAACAACGCGCGATGTCGGAGATAGCGGCATCAGTGGAGCGGCTCGTGCAACGAAACGGGCAATTCAACGGGAAAGACGTGTCACGGTATCTTCGGGACTACAAGGCGGAGATGCTACGATGCGGAATATCGGAAGGACTGCAAGTGACGTCCTTCAACCGGGTGGCGACCGACGGGCTTCAAGCAAGCATCCATGGGCTACGACAACAAAATCCGACATGGGAGGCGTTTGAAGAAGAGCTAAAGAGGATGTTTGCCATCGAGGATTCCTCGAAGGCGACGCGAAGGGGATTCGAAGATTGGGTGGAGACGCCGGACAAGGGATTGAAGGTCGTTGATGTGTTTTCGGCATTCGAAAGCCGGTTCGGGAGGTTGTCCGCGAGAGATCAAGCTATCCTCGTAGCGGTCAAGGTGATCATGTTCTTGCGAGCCGTGGACGTCCGGGACCGGAAAGATCTCGGAGTGCTCTTGGAGGACACGACCACGGAGAGTGGCCTCACCGAAACATGGGAAAGTGTGCGGGATATCGTCGCGCGATACACGAAGAGGGGGCAATGGCTTGCCAACGAGGAAAAGAGGGTTTCGGAACCGATTCCGAAACCGAGAACCGGATTGGAAGACCATCAACCGAGGGCTCGGGAGACTACAACCAAGAAGGGGATTGATGCATCTACGGTGGAGCAACTATTGAAGGAGATGGAGAATCTGAAGATCGCGATGGTGAAGAAGTCGGATGACCGCCCCACAAGCTCCAAGTATACGGACCGACGGTGCATATGGTGTGATAGCGCCGAACACGATCGAAGGGATTGTGATGAGCATAAGGAGGCGCTACGGCGGGATCTCATCTACTACGAGGGAAACCAGATTCATTCGATGGACTCTCGGAAGCCACTCCGACCGAACTTCCGGAAAGGCGGCATGAAGAAGGTGCTCGAGGAGGAATTGGCAGCAAGAAGCAACTATGCGACAACCGCGGGAATATGTGTCGGGGAGTCATCGAGAGCAAAGACGTCTTTTTGGCCGGAAGTTCTAGAAAACACCGAGAAAACCGACTCCAACGAGATCCGAAGCACTGCGGAAGGCGTTTGGGAAGCTACGGGATGGGAGTGCCCTGTCGACAAGAATAGCGTATACGCCCTGTGTCAACTGTATAAGGTGTATGTGGACGAGAAATGACGACGCACGGAGGATGCGGGCAGGCCATCGAAGATACCGGAAAGCTGGAACTCCGGAGGTAAGGGAAAAGAAAAGGCAACTCCGACATTCAAGCTCACCTCGGACATAGAACAACAAACCGACTTGAAAAGAGTGTTCGAGGAAAGGATCTTGGATAGCCGGGTAGATTTCTCGCTTCGGGAGCTACTCGGAATAGCAAAGAAGGAGTTCCACGATCTTCTCGTGGATCTCGTGAAGTGAAAAAGACAAAGTACGGAGGAAAATGCTCCAAGGGTGAATGCGAACACCGTTTTAATGAACGACACCGAAGTGGAGGACGAAATTCCAAACTCCCACTATACAAGGCCACATTGGGCACGCGCGACTACGGAGACTCCGGTCCGAATCGGCAACATCAAAGAACCCGTGCTAGCATTGATTGATCACGGATCGGAGATCAACTTGATGTCCAAGGAGTTCTACCGGAAGGGGAAGTGGCCTATTAACACCAACCATGGATGGAAGATTCGGGCGGCCACCAAAGCAACGGAAGATCTATTTGCGGCTTGTCCGGATGTGACGGTGAAGATCGGGGATGTCAAGATCGACCAAAATTTCTTCGTGCAAGATGAGGTTTCACATTCCGTCATCCTCGGCCAACCCTTTATCACGGCATCACGGATGGAGACGAAGGTGCTCGATCGCGGTGCTGTTTTTGCGCGAATTCGGAGCCAAAACGGTGGGAAATCCGTCCAATTCATAACAGTGCCGGCAAATCACGAAAGGAACAAGAGGGAACTCTTGTCCCAAGTGAGAATGGATTTTTAAAGCGGACTGTTGCGGAGTGGGGAAGTGATAGTCCGAGAAGCCCTGATACCCCACACAGGAAGAAAACTCTCGGAGCAAAACATGTACGAATTGGTCCGGATGGGGCATCTACATACACGACCGTAACCGGAGGATTGAAGAAAGGATACCGACAAGTGGAGGATAAGTTGCGGTCGGCATCAATAATAAAAGAAGATGAACAAATCATGGGGATAGTCAAACAAGTGTTCTATGGGAGCATGCTACAACGACTTGAAGAGCTTGCGGAATATAAAAGCCAAGGGAACCGGGTAGTCCCCGTGGAATCGGTCGAGATGTACAAGATCATTGTGAAAATGGAGCCGGATACGCTCCGCAAAGAAGAAGCAATGGTAAGTACGAAATACAAGACCGTGGAAGGAAGAAGAGGTAAGTCCAAAAGTTCTTCTTGGAAAACGGATTAATATGGAGGGCGCCGAAAAGACCGGATGGTATACCACTTCGAGTAGTCGGGACAAAAGAGCAACGAAACCGGATAATGTCCAAGTTTCACGAATCCGATTGGTGTGGACACCGAGGAACATGGGCAACATTTGTGAAGATCAAGCAAAAATAATGGTGGAAGAAAATGTACAAAGATGTCGCAGAGTTCACGGAAAGCTGCGAGAAATGTCAAGTCTACTCCGGGGTTCGACATCGAGATGAGTTACATCCGACATTCTCACCGACAATCATATTCAAGTGGATGGTCGACATAGTGGCCATGCCGACCGGGATCGGACAAAAGAAATACTTGGTATTAGCTCGGGAAGATCTCACGAATCAAGTAGAAGGTCGAGCGCTTTAGAGGAAAACGTGTTCCGCCGTATGCCAATTTCTTTCGGAGGAAGTATTTTGCAGGTACGGGTGCGTAGGGCAAGTGATTGCGGACCAGGGAGAACTCGACTCGAACAAAGCTAGGGGATTCTTCGCCAAACACGGAGTTCGGTTATAGCTGAGAACGGCATACAATCCGGAGGCCAACGGGAAAATCGAACGAGGACATAGTCTGATCGTGAAAGCACTTGCGAAGGCATGCGATGGAAAGGTGAAGGACTGGCCGCAGATGCTTCCGTATGCACTATAGGCGGATCGGACGACGCATAGCTCCGTAACCGGTTACATGCCGGCAGAACTCATGACCGGACAAGCACCGGTAATGCCGACGGAAACCGCGATCGCAACATGGACAGTGCTACCGTGGAAGGAAGAGATGAGCCGGGAAGAACTACTAGTGGTCCGGATACGACAACTAGAGGGAAGACCGGCAGACATAGCGGAAACAATACGCCGACAACAAGAAGCACGGTTCCGGAACAAAAGCTGGTTCGACACAAAGCACTGACTACGACCGAGGAGGATTGAAGAAGGAGATTGGGTGATCGTCTATGACAGTAGTTTGGACCATCAACATACAACGATGCGGAAATTCGCGAAAAGGTGGTTCGGGCCATACGAGGTTCGGAAAGTCTTCGACAACGGAACGTACCGACTGTCCGAGTTGGATGGAACAATACTACGAGTGCTTATAGACGGGAAGCGGGTGAAGATTTTCAAGAAGCGGACCGACGACAAAACCTATGTGAGCCAAGCCAAGGCCGACAACGAGGAGCAATCGGACGAAGACCACGGTGATGTGGGAAGCGAAGAAAGTGAATTACAACTCATAGTCGACATTAGGGGAGAATCGGAGGAAGCTTTGGGTGAAGACGGATATGAGGAATCGAGAACTTCGGCACATACCGGAGGATGTGCGGGTTCGGAGGGGGCGAGTGTCGTAGTGTATTCCACACACTACGTGAAAACCATAAAATAATATATCCGATTTTAGATACATATAAATAAATAAATAATATATCAAAATATTTATCACGTGCATAAGGCGAGATTCGAACCCTATACCTCCACATAGCCAAACCTCAACTTTACCATTATGCTACCTTATCTTTAGTGTTCTACAAATAGATTTAATAACTATAAGTGCTTTATTTGCGCCTACCTTTATTAAAAGGTAAATCATGCATTTTTAGAGTGCGTGAATATTTTATAGAAAAACGCAAGCAACTAAAAAGTGACTCATGCACATCTAGCGTGCATGAGCACTATATTTAGCAAATAAAAGCAAGGATTAGAAAAGCATCACATGCACATTTAGTGTGCATGAACATATTAGAAAAAAGCATGTAGCTATGCTTAGTCTCTCCCATCACTATATAAGGATGGGGAGCACATTGTAGTTTTTGTTGATTTTTTTTTCTATAATGATCAATCAATCTAAAATATTCGTGGGATTCACAAGATTCTTATCTTATAACTCTTTATACCTATTCTTTACTAGCCTTATTTGTATTCTTCTTTCTCCTAGTCCAAAACCTCGGCGGTTCCCACCCAACTCACGCAATGATCCAGAGCCGAAAGGCACGACAACGTGGATATGAGGAGCACAATAGAGAAAAAACCTCATAATTTCCTCGTCAAATATCCAAATTAGAAAAGAAAATATGCATAAGAAAGCTAACCCAAAGAGCTTTCCAAGAATATCTTGCATGCAAAACTTGGGGCTAGAAAACATAAATAGCGAGGAATATTAGAAGAAGACGACAACATATCATGGGTCATGGAGGAAGCCTCATTTAACGATATAATCGGAGAAATAGAGAGTATTGTGGACTTGAGCCCTCATGAGAAAAATACGATTCAAGTCACTCCATCAACATGTATACCACCATTGACGAATGCCGACGAGGGGTCATGGAGGAGTTGGTAAAACTAAACACAAAATATAAATTAGTAGATAAGAAGGTCAAGTTGGTAGCTATTCCGTTACCGGAGGATAGTTGGCAAAGGATTAAAGAAGTTACCAAGGATCCAAGTCTCAGAGACCCAAAAGGGATAGGTCATACCTTCTCCGATGAATCAAGAGGGAAACTCCATGTCCGGAAGGATGACTTCCTTCTCCCCGAAGAAGAAGAATGGTTTAGGATGATGCTTGAGAGACATGGGAAAGCCTTCCCCTTCTCTCCACAAGAAATCGGATGTGCCGACATGAAGATGATAGAGCCGATGGTGATATTTACGGTGCCACATGTACCTTGGAACCTCAAGCCGATACCGGTTCCAAGAGCTCAAATTCCGAAGTTGATTGAGCTTCTAAAGGAAAGGGTTAGGATGGGAATTCTTGAGCCCTCCAATGCTCCCTACTCCAATAGATGGTTTACGGTGCCGAAGAAGAACGAGTCCTTACACTTTATTCAAGATCTCCAACCCGTCAACAAGGTGACGATCCGAAATGCCGGAATTGATCCAAGCGTGGATGAATTCGCCAAAGCCTTCGCGGGAAGATCGATCTATTCCGTTGGTGATCTCTACTCGGGCTCTAATCAATTTCAATTGTCAGTCAATTGTAGAGACATTACAACAATGAGGACACCGATCGGCTTGGTAAGGATGTGCACCTTACCCCAAGGTGCGACAAACTCCGTAGCCCACATGGTGAATGCCATGAACAAAGTGTTAAAGGATTGTATTCCTGATATCACAATGCCTTTCTTGAATGACATTCTGATCAAAGGATGCTCGGTGGAAGAAAAAGATGAATCAAAAGATGAAAATGGTTGCCGAAGATTCGTCATCAATCATATAAAGGATAGCGAGAAGGTGCTGCAAAAGCTTGAGGATGCAAATCTCACGTTTTCGGGAGAGAAGTCCGCATTCGGTCAACCAGAAATATCTCAAGGAAGAAGGATCTTATGGCTAGAAGCCATCTCCATCCAATGTGAATGCTATCCAAGAAATGAAAGAGGAGTGTGAGTACCAAACAGAGGTGAGAAGATTCTTGGGAGCATGTGCGTTCTACCACATATGGATTCCACACTATGCCCATGTCGTTGAACCATTGTATGGGCTACTAAAGAAAAGGAGGAAGTTTGAATGGGAAGACAAGCATACCTACACGGTTCAAAAGTGGAAGAAACTATTATTGGAAGATCTAACATTACGCAAAGCCGACTACACCGAAGGTAGCCCGATATATGTGACAGTGGATACGAGCCCAACCGGAATTGGATGGGTGGTTAACCAAGAAGACAAAGACAAAAATCAGTATGCAATCTCATTCGGTGCAAAATGTGATGACCGAAAGACAAAGAAAGTACGCCCAAGTGAGGAGAGAGCTATGGGGTATAGTATCTGCAGTTAAAACTGATCGCGACTACCTTATCGGAACGGAAGTCATAATCGAAACCGATTGTCTACCAATTCTCGGGATGATATCCGGTTGTGCTATGCCAGATATTGCTATGCTACGATGGATTGCGTATATCAAGTCGCTCAACCCCGAGATTCGACATATAACTGGGAAACATAATGTGGTGGCCAATATATTGTCAAGGGCAAGGTACGAGGGTGAAGAAGATCCGCACTCCGATGAAGAGGATGTTGGCCTAAACTTCTTTACGGTTTCTTGTGCTCGGGTGCTAGAGGGGTTTAAAGTAGAATATTATGAGGGTGAATTCATCGAAATTGGCAAGTACTTACGCTCTCTTAGAAAGGATGAAGCATGGTCAAAGGAAGACTTCTACCGAATTAGGAAGAAGGCCTACAAGTTCTTCCTCAATGAAGGACATCTTATGGAAGTTTCCATAGAGGAAGAATGGAACTCCACTTCAAGTGGTGTGCAAGAAACAAGATCAACAAACACTAATTGCTGAATTTTATTATAGTGTGTGGGCAGGTCATCGAGGTATATGGGCAACTTTTGCAAAGCTCAAGGAGAAGTATTGGTGGCCGGGTGTTTACAAAGATGTAGCAAGCTATGTTGAAACATGTGCGCAATGCCAATTATACTCGAATGTTCAACATATGGATGAACTTCATCTGACATATCCATTATCAATGCACTATAATTGGTTGGTAGACATAGTGGTTATGCCAATGGGATTGTGGCAAATGAGATACCTTGTGCTAGCAAGAGAGGATCTCACCAACAAAGTAGAAGGTCGGGCACTAAGGAATAAAACAACTTTGGCGGTTTGCAAGTTTCTCCTTGAAGATGTTATTTGTCGATACGGATATGTCAGAAAAATAGTAGCTGATACAGGAGAATTAAATGCAAATGAAGCTAAAGAGTTTTTCTCAAGGATAGGCGTCAAATTACCATGGCATCCAACCTGGAGGCAAATGGAAAGGTGGAGCGGGGACATAGCTCGGTTGTAAAAGCTCTAGCAAAGGCTTGCGATGGGAAGATGGGGGACTGGCCACGATTATTACCATATAAATTGTGGGCGAATAGAACAACACATAGCATGACTACTGGATATATGCCATCCGAGCTCATATTAGGGCAAAAACCAATAATGTCTATCGAGCAAAGTGTTACCTCATGGAAGGCGTTGCCATGGCAAGAGGAGATGAGTCGAGAAGACTTGCTAGCTACAAGGATCCAACAATTAGAATGGAGACCCAAAGATGTCGAGGTAGCAATAGAATGGTTACATGAGGCTCGATTGAGGAACAAGGAGAATTTTGATAAAAAGCATCGTCTTTGTCTAAGAAAAATGGAAGAAGGAGTTGGGATACTTGTCTATGATAGCAACCTTGATAGTCAGCATAGCACTACTCGAAAGTTTGTGAAATGATGGTTTGGTCCATACGTGGTTAAGCAAATAGGAAACAATGCAACCTATTTTGTAGCGGAGCTAGATGGAACTCGACTTGCTTTGCCAATTGCAGGGAAGAGAATCAAGATCTTTAAGAGAAGAAAGAGCACAAATCCTGAAATCGAACCTCTAGACTTCGAGGTTTAAAAAGAATAAGCAGTAGCAGCTAACAATCATTGGCACATACTGGAGGTTGTGCATGTTTGATGGGGGTGGATGTCGTGATGTTTTCGACACATAGTGTGAAACCATCCTTAAAAGATAATAGTAGTCCAAATAAACTAATGTTGTTAAGTCAACTATAGTAATAAATGAAAGGATAAAAAGTTAGAAGCGGTTTTCAAAAGTAGACAAAAAGATGGGGAGAAAAGAAGAAGAAGCATGCGTGGATATGAGGAGCATAGTAGAGAAAAAAGCTCATAATTTTGTTGTGAAATGTCCAAATTAGAAAAGAAAAGATGCATAAGAAAGCCAACCTAAAGAGCTTTCCAAGAATATCTTGCATATGAAATTTGAGGCTAGAAAACAGAAATAGTGAGGAAAGGAAAGGTCAACTCATATAGACAAGCTTTTTTGTAGGGGAAAAAGGCAAGCAATCCTAAACCTATAAATAAGAGCCTATTCTAGTGAAGAACAGGTTGAGGGAGAAGGAACGCAGAAGCTCTACTCAATTGGAACGCGGAAGAAGAAGGATCAAAAACATCGAGAGGCATCATCAACAAAGAAACTCCTTCTATACTCCACTCTTTTCTTTCCTCCACCTCTCTTCCCCCATTCATTTATAAATAATCCTTCATATTCACATCCAAGCCATTGTAACATGATTCTTATATTTTAAAAGAATCTATTATATTGATATAAACTAATTTTTTCTTTCATCTACTTGTCTTATGTGTTAATCTTGATTGTACTTATTTGTTATCGTCATTTGTGCTTATTTGTTTGTGTGTCTTGTGACAAGGGAGTGTTTTGGGCTTGCCCATGCACCTCTCCTTTCACAAAGGCATTCAAACCTACGTGTCTTATATGTTATCGTCGTTTGTGCTTATTTGTTTGTGTCTTGTGGCAAGGGAGCATTTCTGGCTTGCCCATGCACCTCTCCTTTCACAAAGGAAAATTGTGTCTTGCATGTTAGTGTAAATCTTGCTTGTGTGTTTGTGCGACTTGTGGCAAGGGAGTGTTCGGGCTTGCCCATGCACCTCTCCTTTCACAAACGCATTCAAACTTACGTGTCTTGCGTGTTAGTGTAAATCTTGCTTGTGTGTTCATGCAGCTTGTGGCAAGGGAGCGTTCGGGCTTGCCCATGCACCTCTCCTTTCACAAAGGAAAATTGTGTCTTGCATGTTAGTGTAAATCTTGCTTGTGTGTTCGCGCGGCTTGTGGCAAGGGAGCATTCGGGCTTGCCCATGAACCTCTCTTTTTCACAAACGCATTCGAAACTTTGTCTCTCATGTGTGTAAGTCAGCCTTTTCCTTGTGTGTTCATGTGTCTTGTAACAAGGGAGTGTTCGGGCTTGCCCATGCACCTCTCTTTTCACAAAGGCATTCGAAACTTTGTCTCTCGGGTGTGTAAGTAAGCCTTTTCCTTGTGTGTCCGTGTCTAAGCCTTCCTCACGTGCATTCGTTCACCTTGTGACTAGGGGTTGATTCGGGCTTGCCCATGCACCTCTCCTTTTCACAAACACGTTCAAATACTCGTTCCTTATTTGTGTAAGCCTTCCTTGTGTTGTGGGTGTGAGGCCTATTTCCTTCCCATCCATAACCCCGGCGGTTGTGCCTCACGATCCGCACATAGTGATGATAACACATTAGCACCGAACCCCATATGGGAAGCATTTGCAGATTGTGAAATAACGTTGACCATGGATAAGCTCCTCCACGTGGCTCCACGATTCTGCCAGGTGGTAGAGAACCGTATACGAGGCACAACCGGATTAGATGTCTTGGCCAATTTCGCGGAGTCTAGTATTGGCCCAGCAGTAGTAGATCACCACAATCCGGCCATTAAATTGGTACTGAAGGGTCAAGAAATACCATGATGCATCGTCGATGGGGGGTCCGGTGTAAACGTCATTAGTACAAGTACGTGTACTCGATTGGGCATTATAGATTGGGATGCAGGCCCTTTTTGGCTTTGTATGGCGAACACTCGTTCCATCAGGCCCCTCGGGTTAATTTGGAAATTAGGAATTGTCATCGGAGGCCATCACTTTGACATCTCTGTGGTGGTGCTCGCAGTAGATGCTCTGGGAGCGTATCCAATTTTGTTGGGCAGACCATGGTTATTCTCTGCCAACATCAAGCAGAAGTGGCAACATAACTGTATCAGCTTCCGTCGAGGCCGCAACAAAGTTCGTGTACCTACGCAGGAAACAGCGGCCCCAACCAAGGGCATAAAGCCATTATACGCCGAAGATATTAATATGCTGGAAGGATTGGATGATACTGAGCTTGAGGCATACCTCGATGAAAACCCGCGGATCGTGCCATTATTCGAAATTGACGTAATGGAAACCGTTGGGGAGTATGCCCCAACCAATACACTTCAAGAAGAGGAGTACGAGCCTGATCCTGAGTCGATAATAGAGTTAAGTAGGGCACGAGAAGCGTTCGAAAAAGAAATGGAAATCTCGTGTCGAGTCACCGCTTCGACATTAGAAAAAGTCAACATCAGAACTATGACGGTGCCTCGGCTACTCTCAATTGCTAGGGACTTGACCTCAAGTGAGAAGACGGCAATGACAGAACTGCTCTGGGAATATTAGGATGTTTTCGCATGGTCACACGAGGATATGAAAGGGTTGGATCCGAAATTTTATCAACACAAGATCAACTTGTCCATTGACGCGAAACCTGTGCAGCAACGACGCTATCGAATGAACCCGAATGACGCGGCTCACGTAAAAGAAGAAATTGACAAACTGTTGAAAACAGAGTTCATTCGGCCGGTAAAACAAGCCACGTGGCAGAGTCCAATAGTCATTGTGCCGAAGAAAAATGGGAAAATATGCATCTGCGTGGATTATTGTAAGCTAAACGTCATAACAATTACGGGTCGTTTCCCTTACATTTTACAGATATCGTACTAGACACCATCGCGGGCCATGACATGTATAGTTTTTTGGATGGCTTCAGTGGATACAATCAAGTACACATGCACCCTGATGACCAAGAGAAGACTGTGTTCGTCATGGACTAGGGCGTGTTTGTTGCCGTAGTAATGATGTTTGGTCTAAAACCGGTGCCCGTCACTTTCCAACGAGCAATTATGGTGATTTTTGGAGAATATATACCTGCATTTATGCAAGTTTTTCTCGAAGACTTTGCGGTGTATGGAACGCGAGGTGAACATTTGGGGCATCTACGGCTTTGTTTGGAACACTACCATACGTCACGCCTCAGTCTTAATCCGGCGAAATGTGCATTTGGTGTCACCAGCAGAGCACTCCTCGGACATATAGACCCTAACAAAATCACGGCAATCATTGAAGCGAAGACCTCGACTAATGCCAAAGCCCTTAGCCTCTTCTTAGGACAAATACGTTGGCATAGCCGTATGTTATGATACTTGGCGGATTTCACGACTCCATTACACACCGCCGTACATCGTACTCCTTTCAAGTGAACAACAGTAGATGACAAAGCGTATGAGGCACTGAAGATAATGTTAACCCAAGCACCAGTCGTACAACCACAAGATTGGACGAAACCTTTTCACGTATTTGTAGATGCCTCACACATCGCAATAGGCAGCGCATTGATGCAGCTCACAGAGCCTAATTGGTATTGACCGGTTTATTACGCCAGTCATAAGTTATCAAATGCCGAACGGAACTACTCCAGGACCGAGCATGAGGCCTTGGGTATGATCTACAACATCAACAAATTTCAGCATTATCTACTCGGGCGGAAATTTACGTTTCACGTAGACCACACGACGTTACTCTACCTAGTCCAGAAGCAGACGTTAAAAGGGAAGCTTGCCAGATGGATGCTACTGCTCCAAGAGTTCGACTTTGTGATTCAACATCGGCCGGGTACACAACATGCCATAGCTGATTTCTTAAGCAGAGTAGACAACGGTGATAACGCGTTGCGACAAGATGATGACTTTCCCGACGTTGATATTCTGCAGGTCGCGACCATAGTGTCATGAGAAGAAAAGAATTTTCCGGATCACTGGCTAATGAAGATGACTTACTTTTTGACCACGGAGTTGCCACCACCACAGCTACGGATGGACGAAAAGAAACGACTAGCAGTCCGGAGTCATAACTTTTGTCTAGGCAAAGGCATACTCTACCATAAAGGTAACGATGGAATTTCGCGGCGCAGAATACGGCAGGATGAGAAGGAAGCCGTACTATGTGAAGCTCATTGTGGTACGACTGGTGGACATTACGCATGTGATGTTACGGCTAGAAAAGTATGGCAAGCGGGTCTCTGGTAGCCAACTACACAAAAGGACGCGTATCAATACTGTAAACAATGTGATCTATGTCAACGCTTGGCGCAACCTACTGAGCTCGCAAGAATGCCTCACCAACCAGTACTCCCGCTTGACCCATTCCCAAAATGGGACCTCGATTTTGTCGGTCCCTTTACGCCAGCAGCAGCATGGATAGGCAACAAATACATCCTTGTGGGCACAGATTACTGCACAAAGTGGGTAGAAACCAAATTGTTACAGGACAATACTGCAACTCCATGTCAAGATTCCTCAATGAACACATATGGTGCCATTTTGGTTGCCCAATAGAACTCATAAGCGACCAAGGGAGCCTTTTCTTGAATTCGGTCATCCACGAACTCACGCACCATTACGTCGTAGTACACAAGAAAAATCCACCATATTACCCACAGGCGAATGGGTTAGCAAAATCCACGAATAAGACGCTACAGACTATCGCGTGGAGTAGAAAGAAGCAGCCAACAGTTGCGTTGTCGAGCACCAAAGCTGAGTATAGAGGAGTTGTTGTCGCGTCATGCGAAGCCATATGGTTGAAGTGGCTACTTAAGGATTTGCAGGTAGAGGTATCCGATCCAACGACAATCTATTGCAACAACCTCAGCAACATCTAGCTAGCAAAGAACCCCATCTTCCACGCCTGGACTAAGCACATTGAGCTGCACTACCATTTTGTTCGTGAGCGTGTCCTCTCCGGTGAAGTCGAACTTCAGTATGTTCCGACGGATCGGCAGACCACCGACATCTTCACCAAGCCTCTTGGTCTGGACAAGTTGCGACAATTCTCGGGTGTGCTTGGTTTGCGTCACCTCGACGTGCCGAACTTCAGGGGGAGAGACGTCCCAAATGACAACGGAAGAGGGAGAGAAGTTCCGGAAGACGAAGACCGCGACGCCGAGTCGGATGACGAATTTGATTTCGAATCGGCTGAAGAAGCCGAGGGCGGACCCGCAGAAGATTCGGAAAGCGGACATAAGGGGAGTAGTCGAAAGAAAGAGCTGAAGACAACCAAGGGCGAGAAGATCGAAGACAAGTTGGAGATAGCCAACTCAGACGAAAGTGAGTCGGTTCGGATGTTTGATTCGGATACGCTGAGTCAACCGAGGGCCAAGCGGAAGACAAGGCAACAGAAGAGGCGCCAACACCGCAACAACAAAGAAGCTGAGAGGGGTCGTGTAAGCAGACAAGCCGACCAAAAGGGGCGAGGAGCGCGAGCGAGGCGTGAAGCCAGAAGGAACCGGAGCATAGATCTAGCGGAGCAGGTGGAACCTCAAGTTGAGCTTGAGGGGGCCGTATCGGTATGAAAACTGCGAGGCCGTTGGGAAGATATTCCTCGTAAGGAATAATTTTGGGAGTTAGTGTAGTAGGCTCATTTATGAGCGGTCAAGTACTGTCGGTACTTGTGTCACTGAGCATGGTGTATGTACAGATTGAGTATTATTTTGAATTGAGTTTCTGTGTGGTCTCTCTATTTGTCTCTCCCGCGTACTGTGCATATACAAGCTCTCCATTAAACCTACATACTTTCTGTGTTCGGTTTCCTATTGCTTCCGCACGCTATTCTTTTTACGAGGAAGCAACGACGACCAATAAGCGTAAAATCGAAAACCTCAAGAAGGCCTTGGACGAAGCGCAAGCCCAGTCCCAAATGCTAAGGACAATGGACGTGTCCTCCTCCAAAGAAATCGTGAGTGGTTGACAATGCAGTTGAAAGTAGCGTTAGACAAAGGATGGGCGGCATGGGCTACGCAAGGAACGGAATTGCACACCTACCAGGCGGACTGGGAGAACCGCCAGAAAGAGGGCAGAGGCTTCTACAAGCTAAATGAGGAAAGCATTGTGGCGGTACGAGAGGACCTCGCGCAAGATTATCAAACGCTAGTGACTAGCACTCTGAAGAACTCACGCAACTACTCGAAGATTTTGGGGAATGTCAGGAAGACATATTCCACGAGTTAATGGAGCTCGGCAACAAGAGCTAGAGGGCGGAGGAATTGAAAAGGGAGGAAGCAATAACAGTACCAAATAGCGACTGTGCCAAACAAAATGAGCCCCAACTTAAACCCAAATGATGGACCTGGGGTAACAACAACGCCCAGAAATCCCTTGGAAGATGGAGGCACAGATGAGCCACAACCCGACGATTGTCGATGCTAGAAGGAGCCATCACTGGACCCACAAAGGCAAGTCCTGGACAGCGTACCAACTGAATCAGCCCCGACCACGCTGCGTGAAGACGACAACATGGAAATTGACGCGCTTGAGATAACAACTACACCGATTAACCCCACGGATTATACTAGCGGAGAAGAGCAACGCTCATACGCTTGCCCATGCCAAGAAGAGCCGTGTCCAGAGCCACAAGGAAATGTCATGGAAATGTTGCTCGTAGTGTAAAATCACGCGGGTGCATCGACGAGTACGCACACCGACACCAAGATGATGTACATGGAGGAAGATAGGCCCCGTGGTGGTGGTGGACAAGGCGGATCAGAACGGGCGGCCGAAAGGAGCAGAACGTGCGGCATAATCGAAATGTCGGGAGCAATTCCGAACCCTCCGGAAGCAAGGGGAGTCATAGCGGCGTCGGAAGCCGGCAAGAGAAGGCCGCGACAGAATGCTGGTACTATGGCAAGAAAGGCCACAGGGAGAGCAAGTGTTGGAAGAAGAGAGCCGATTCGGACAAAGACGGATCGAGCGAAAGAGACGCAAAGAGGCGTCAGAGGTTGCACTACACGGAAGGCTCCGAACGAGCCAGAAATGGATCGGGCCTAGCCTTTGAATGAAGCACAAGGCCAATTCGATGGTCGTGAACACCTTGAAATTGACCAAGGTGTGGTATGTTGATTCTAGAGCGTGAAATCCTATGACGAGTCATGAGGAATGGTTCTCCTACTTGGAGAAACCGGAAAAACAAGGAGTGGTCGTGCGTTTCATTATCCGTTTTCTGTGTTCGATTTTAGACTCGGTTGTGGCCGAGTGGTGTGGAAAGGGAGCGTGTGTTCCTGTCAAAGTGGTTTCAGAGCAGGCAACACAGAAAAATGGATGATTCGTTGGGAGGCATGTTCAAGCTCACCGGCTCCAACTATTCGGTGTGGAAGTCGAAGATGAGGGACATGCTTCTGGTTAAAGACATTTGGCTGCCGGTTCAGTTACAAGAGACCGGACAAAATCGACGCCGTGATGTGGCAGGTGATGCACATGAAGACAACGTCGTACATACGGTGCTTCATCGACATGAGTCTATACAACAACTTCAATGAAGAGAGCAAGGCTCATGAGCTCTGGGAGAAGATCGGCATTATGTTTCAGAACAAAAATGTTGTTAACCAGGTTTCGGTATTCCGAAAGCTAGTAAGATTCCGGTACCAAGATGGCTCCAGCATGGCGGAGCACATGAATGCCTTCCAGGGGCTGATCCACCAGGCAACGTCATTGGAAGTACCTCTCGTCGATGAGGTACTAGCGCTACTCTTGCTCGGCTCCCTCCCAGATACCTGGGAGACGTTGGTTGTCACTTTGGGCAACGCCAGGCCGGAAGGGAAACGGTTATCCCTAGCAAGAGTGAAGTCGAGCTTGCTAGATGAGGAGGCGTGTCGGAAAGATAAGGATACGAGCTCCGACTCCAAAGCGCTCCTTACCGAATCGGAACGCGGAAGACAAAGGAACTGTAGTCCCCAGAACCGGGAAAAGCCGGGGACGCGGTCAAAGTCAAGGGGGACGCTTACTTGCTTCTATTGCGGCAAGCCGGGACACTTCCAGAAGAATTGTTGGCATTTTCGAAAACACAAGGAAACCGATGGTACCGATTCGAAGCAGGCACCAGATCAGAAAAGTGAAGACCGGAGGGGAATGGACCGGAAGAGGACGACGGCAATCGCGGCAAGTGAAGAAGAGTTGATGCTCATCACCAAGGAGAGTGAGATAAACCTTGCCGACGACGAGATGACCTGGGTGGTCGACTCCGGAGCGTCGTTCCACCTTACCCCGGATCGGAAATGCTTCTCATCCTACTCAGCCGGTGATCACGGTTGTGTCCGGATGGGGAATGAAGGTACATGCCGAATTGTCGGCATAGGAGACGTATGGTTGACAACACAAAACGGATGCAAGCTGCTGCTGAAGGATGTCCGACATGTTCCAGAGGTTCGTCTGAACCTGATATCAGCTGGTCGGCTAGATGATGAAGGGTACACGGGTAGCATCCGGAATGGTGTTATGAAGTTCAGCAAAGGGAGCCTGATTGTGGCTCAGGCCCGGAAGGTTAACACGTTGTGCCTGATGAATGCCCGGTTATGTCCAAAGGAAGTGAATGTGGCATCCGACACTGCCGGTGAGCTGTGGCACAAGAGGCTGTATCACATGAGCGAGAAGGGGATGAAGAGGCTTGCAGAAGACAACCTCATTCCAGTGAAGAATGTGCACTTGGAGAAGTGCACTGATTGTCTGGCCGGAAAGCAAAACCGGACCTCCTTCCGATCGAGGCCACCGATGAGACGTAATGCACCACTCGAGTTGGTGCATACTGATGTGTGTCAAGTGGACACGAAGTCACATGCAGGATCACAGTACTTCGTGACGTTCATAGATGACCACAACTGGAAGCTGTGGGCCACACCGTTGAAGATGAAGGATCAGGTGTTATCCATCTTCAAAGAGCTCCACGTGAGAATGGAAAGAGAAACCGGTTGGAAGCTGAAGGCGGTTCGAGCAGATAATGGAGGTGAATACCAGGGGGCAGTTCGAGGAGTACTGTCGCTCGAAGGGAATCCGGCTCGAATTTACTATGCCGAAGACGCCGGAACTAAACGGGTTGGCCGAGAGGATCAACCAGACCATAATGGAGAGGGTCCGGAGTATGTTGGCACATGCAAAACTACCCAAGAAGTTTTGGGCTAAGGCACTGTCGACGGCGACATATGTGATAAACAAATCACCCTCAGTACCCTTGGACGGAGACACGCCACAGAGAGTTTGGACCGGTAAGGAAGTGTCCTACCAGCATCTGAAGGTATTCAGGTGTCTTGCATATGTGCATGTAGCTAAGGACTGGAGAGGAAAACTAGATCTGAAGACCCGGCCATGCATATTCCTCAGTTACGGTGAACGATGAGTTCGGCTACCGAGTGTGGGACCCAGTCGACAAGAAGGTATTCCGGAGTCGAGATATTATCTTCATGGAGGACAAGATGCTCGCCGACTGGGAGTCACAGAAGAAGATAATGAACTCTGAGTCGACCGGTAAGGATCAATTCTACGATGAGCAGACCCAACCGGCAAGAGACCGGTTAGCACTCGAGGAACCAGCCGGTTACGGTGAGTATACCGAACCGACAGAAGAAGAAGTAGAGGAAGCTGAAACCGGAACCGGCCAAGACCCCGAATCGGATTCGGATGAAAAGCAAATGGAGGAGCCGGTTCCCGAAGCCTAGAGATGGAGATATCCTCTCAGAGAGAGAAGGGCCCCTCGGAGATTTCCGGATGCAGAGCATGTGCTGCTAACCGATGAGGGGGAGCTAGAAAGCTTCGAAGAAGCGAAGGATGACACCCACAGTCGCAAATGGCTAAGTGCCATGCAGGATGAGATGGATTCCCTGCATGAGAACCATATGTACGAATTGGTGGAGTTGCCGAAAGGAAAGCGGGAAGTCTGAAACAAGTGGGTGTACAAGTTGAAACCGGGAGATGTCGGCAACCCCCCGAGATACAAAACCAGGATCGTGGTGAAGGGGTTCCAATAGAAGAAGGGCGTGGACTTCGACGAGATATTTGCCCTGGTAGTAAAAATGACCTCCATCCGGACGGTGCTGAGTATAGCGGCAAGCATGGACCTCGAGGTAGAGCAGCTGGACGTGAAGACGACATTCCTTCATGGTGACCTCGAAGAGGAGATCTACATGCAGCAACCAGAAGGATTCGTGGAGAAGGGGAAGGAGCGCCTGGTATGCTCGTTGAAGAAGAGCCTGTACGGACTGAAGCAGGCTCCCCGACAATGGTACCGGAAGTTCAACAACTTCATGATCGATCAAGGGTACCACAAGACACAGTCCGATCACTGCGTGTTTGTGAAGAAGTTTGAAGGAGGCGACTTCCTGATACTGCTTCTGTACGTGGACGACAAGTTGATCGTCACACGAGATCAAGCCAAAATATGGATGTTGAAGAAGGCTCTCAGTCGGACCTTCTCAATGAAAAACTTGGGTCCGGCAAGACAGATGCTGGGGATGCATATCATCTGGAACCGGCCAACGAAGCAACTATGGCTGTCACAGGAGAAATACGTGACAAAGGTGCTTCAGCGGTTCAACATGTTAGAAGCGAAACCGGTCGGATCGACACTTCCGGCAAATTGCAGGCTATCCAGTAAGCAAAGCCCGCAGATGAAAGTAGAGAAGGCTGATATGATGAAGGTTCCATATGCCTCTGCCGTAGGGAGCTTGATGTACGCAATGGTGTGTACCGGACCGGATATTGGATAACTAGTCGGAGTGGTGAGCCGGTTTAGGAGCAATCCCGGCAAGGAGCACTAGAATGCGGTCAAATGGATACTCCGGTACTTGAAGGGCACTTCAAATATGTGTCTCTGATTCGGCTCCGGAAAACCTCAACTGGACGGTTTTACTGATTCAAACATGTCGGCGGATGTGGATACCAACCCAGCTGGTCTACATCCGGGTATGTAATGACATATGCAGGGGGAGTTGTTTCATGGCAGTCGAGGCTGCAAAAGATGGTTGCACTGTCAACCACGAAAGCGGAGTACATGGCGGCTATGGAAGCCGGCAAGGAAATATTATGGATGAAGGACTTCATCGGAGAGCTCGGTATCCGGCAAGATGAATACCAACTCTATTGTGACAGTCAAAGTGCCATCCACCTTGCTAAGAATGCGGCCTACCATTCCCGGACGAAGCATATCCAGTGAAGGTATCACTGGATCCGGGAAAGAGTAGATGACCAGGAGTTCGCGCTGACGAAGATCCACACGTCTGAGAACGGGTCAGATATGCTAACCAAAGTACTGATACCCGACAAGCTGGATGCATGCCGGAAACGGATCGGACTAGTAAGACATCCCATGTTGGAGTGAAGGGGGAGTTTGTTAGGAAACAGGTCTCTCCGGATGGGAAGTGAGAAGTACCCGGCAAGAGCCGAATGGTGAAGACCCGGTGAGAACCGGATGAAGAGTACCCGACTATGGAAGACCCGGTGAGAACCGGATGAAGAGTACCCGACTATGGAAGACCCAGTGAGAACCAGATGACAAGTACCCGGCAAGAGCCGGATGGTGAAGACCCGGTGAGAACCGGATGACAAGTGCCTGGCAAGAGCCGGATGATGCAGGCCCGGTGAGGAGTGCTCACCGGATGAAGGGACATATTCGTGAATATGTTTTCTGAGAGTCCATCAGGGATATATTTGTAAATAGCCGAAAAGTCATATTGGTATAAATATGACTTAGGGCAAACTCTTTCATAATGTTATTGTCATTCTTGTTGGCGCAAGACTAGAGAGCGCGTAACTGTGTACAGAGAGAGAGAGAGAGAGAAGAAGATGTTGTTGCCTCTGTTGTAACCGCCGCATGTGGCGAAGATCATGAGCACGAGGTCATTGCCTCCGTGAGCTCATTGTTGTAATCATTGTGATATAGTGATAGTTTGGAGTCTGTGGACTCCCGTGGTTTTTCCCTCTCAGGGTTTTCCACGTTAAACATCCTGTGTACTCTTCTCTCCTTTGTGTCGTGCATTTCATTATCCGTTTTCTGTGTTCGATTTTAGACTTAGTTGTGGCCGAGTGGTGTGGAAAGGGAGTGTGCGTTCCTATCATTTTCTGTGTTCGGTTTTCTGCTGCTTCCGCACATAATCTTTTTCATGGTATCAAAGCGCGAGGGTTGAGAACCTCTACAACCGACATAGCTTGAAAAGGAAACCAACCAAGAAGAACAGGTAAAAACCGATGGATAGAGGCATGTCTAGCTCGCTTCCGATGGAGAAGCTCGACATAAACAACTACGCATCTTGGTCCTACAAGATGCACCAATACCTGCTCCGGCACGGTTATTGTAGCTATGTCGACGAAGCAAATGACACAGTACCCGAATCGACACACAGAGATTTCCAGGTGTGGGAACAGTCGGCGAGCAAAGTACTGTACTGCTTCGCGTCTTGTGTGGGTGAACAACTCCTAAGCTACATTCGGGATACAAAAACGCCGAAGGGTGCGTGGGAAATCTGAAGAAGATCTTCGCCGCAAGCACCACAGCTAGGAAGCTGAGCAATTTCTCGAGGGTTTGGCGTCAAAGTTCAGAGCGTTCTGAATTGTTGTGTGTACACGGGAGAATACGCCGTCATTTTTCGACTTACAGTCGATGCTCCTTATAGAGGAGAACCACGTGAGTGCGTCAATAAACACGCATGCCGACAGCAAGATGTTGTACATAGAGGGAGAGAGGCCCCGTGGTCGTGGCGGACGAGGCGAGTCGGTACGCAATGGAGGCGGCCGACGGGATCAAGGAAGAAGGCACTGAAGTGATGCCGACTACAATTCCAGACCCTACGGAAATAGGGGGAGTCGAGGCGACGAGAACCGGCAAGGGAAATCCACCGCAGAATGTTGGTACTATGGCAAGAAAGGCCACAGGGAGAGCGAGTGATGGAAAAAGCATGCCGATTCGGAGAGAACCAGGTCCGGAACAGGTTCTGGACACACCGACAAAGGAAATCGGCAACGATCGCACTATGCCGAAGGATCCGGAGAAGCCGGAAAAGGGTCAGTCTTCGTGACGACACCCGAAGCAAACTCAATGAAGCAATCCGCCCCAAAATCGGACGAGGTGTGGTACGTCGACTCCGGCGCGTCAAACCACATGACGTGCCACAAGGAGTGGTTTTCATACCTTGAGAAACCGACGCAACCAGGAATAGTCGCAACTAGAGACAACACTCCGCATCCGATTGCGAATGTCGGAGAAGTTCCCCTGAGCCACGTCGGGAAGAAAGGGAAACTCATGAACGTGCTACACGTTCTGACAATCACGAAGAACTTGGTGTCGGTCAGACAGATCGTCCACCAAGGGATGCAGGTCCGGTTTACACACCTCGGGTGCTTCATTGAGGAAGAAGGTTGTGTTATTGCACAAGGGCGCGGAGATGGGAGGATGTTCATCCTCGACTCTACTGACGGTGGCACCACAATGTTCGCGAAGGGAAAAAAAGTCAAGTCGGACATCGACTTATGGCACAAGCGGATAGGCCACGTCAACTATCAGCGGCTTCTGGACCTGCAATCGAAACAGGTGGTGTTCAGATTGCCCAAATTTAGTGGCCGGAAGGCACAAATTTGTGAAGCCTGCCAGCTTGGGAAGCAACACCGACTTCCCTTCCCCAACGAGCGTAACCGGAGCCGGAACAAGCTCAACGTGATACACTCCGATGTGTGGGGGCCAACACAAAACGTTAGTCTTGGCGGGAGCCGATATTTCGTCTCCTTCATCGACGACTACATGCGGCACACGTGGATCTACCTCATTAAGAGGAAGAGCGAAGTCTTCGACTGTTTCCAGGACCTCAAAGGGTTCGTGGAAACGGAAATAGGAAGGAAGATCAAGTGCCTGCGGTCGGATGGCGGAAAAGAATACTTTTCCGGTCAATTCAACGGCTATCTACAACAGATGGGAATTCAGCGCGAATTCAGCTATAGATACACGCCGGAGCAAAACGGCATGGCCGAGAGGAGAAATCCGTCGGTTGTGGTAGCAGCATGGGCAATGTTGGAAGAAAAGAGCTTGACCAAGTTCTACTAGGCTGAGGCGGTAAGGACCGCGGTATACATCCAGAATCGGATCGGAGAAAAAGTGTCGGCGCATGAGCTATATTTCAGGACGAAGCCGAACTTGCGACACTTACGAGTTTTCGGTAGCATTGCGTATGTGCATGTGCCGAAGGAGAAACAGACGAAGCTGGACGCAAAGGCTGAGAAATGTATCTTGGTCGGTTACTCGGACGAGCAGAAGGGTTATAAGTGTTATAACCCGCGCACCGAACAAGCGCGCGTGAGCCGCAACGTTGTGTTTGACGAGTCCGCGTCCTGGTACTTGCCTCCGTCTCCAAACCTCACCTCCAATCCGAGTTCTAATGATGAGGTCAGTGAGGCCGAGATGCCTCCAGATGAGCCTGAAATCGGGACCTATGAAGAGAGTCCGATTTTGTTTCGGTTAAGCAGACCGGATGGACGACTGAGTCGGTTCGACAAGTCCTATGAAGAGCCAGCGAGTAGTGGAGACTCGGCTATGCATTCGCCGCGCAGGAAGCCGAGGAGACGACTTACGCGCAAAGAGAAAGGGAAGAATAAGGTGTCAGAAGAAGGGAGAAAGCACGCATGCCGACAACAAGATTGTTTACACGGAGGGGGATAGGCCCTGTGGTCGTGGTGGATGAGGCGAGTCAGTACGCAATGGAGGCGGTCGACAGGATCAAGGAAGAAGGCACCGAAGTGATGCCGACAGCAATTCTAGACCCTCCGGAAATAGCGGGAGTCGAGGCGACGAGAACTGGCAAGGGAAATCTATCACGGAATGTTGGTATTGTGGCAAAAAAGGCCACAAGGAGAGCAAGTGCTGGAAGAAGCGCGCCGATTTGGATAGGGTTGGATCCAGATTAGGTTTCGGACAGACCGACAAAGGAAATCAGTAGCGATCGCACTACGCTGAAGGATCCGGAAACGGCGGAAAAGGGTCAGTCTTCGTGATGAGACACGAAGCAAACTCGATGAAGAAGATCACCCCGAAGTTGGACGAGGTGTGGTATGTCGACTCCGGTGCATAAACCACATGACGCGCCACAAGGATTGGTTCTCGTACCTGAAAAAACCGATGCAACCGGGAGTAGTCGCAACCAAAGACGACACTCTGCATCCGATCGCAAATGTCGGTGAAATTCCCTTCAGCCATGTCGGGTAGAAAGGGAAACTTATGAACAAGTTACACGTCTCGACAATCACGAAGAATCTAGTGTCGGTCGGGCAAATCGTCGACCAGGGGATGCAAGTCCGCTTTATGCATCTTGGGTGCTTCATCGAGGAAGAAGGTCAAGTTATTGCGCAAGGGTGTAGAGACAAGAGGATGTTTATCCTCGACTCTAGCCACAGTGGCACCGCAATGTTCGCGAAAGGACAAAAAGTCGAGTCGGATATTGACTTATGGCAGACGCGGATAAGCCACGTCAACTATCAACGGCTTCAGGACCTGCAATCGAAACAGGTGGTGTTCAGATTGCCCAAATTTAGTGGCCAGAAGACACGAATTTGTGAAGCTTGCCAACTCGGGAAGCAACACCGACTTCGTTTCCCTAACGAGCGTAATCGGAGCCGGAACAAGCTTGACATGATACATTCCGATATATGAGGGCCGGCACAGAACATTAGTCTTGGCGGGAGTCGATATTTTGTCTCCTTCATCGACGACTATACCCGGCACACGTAGATCTACCTCATCAAGAAGAAGAATGAAGTCTTCGACTGTTTCCGAGACCTCAAAGAGTTTGTGGAAACGGAAACATGACGAAAGATCAAGTGCTTGCGGTCGGATGGCGGAAAAGAGTACTTTTCCGGTCAATTCAACGGTTATCTACAACAAATGGGAATTCGGCGCGAATTCAGTTGTAGATACACGCCGGAGCAAAACGGCGTGGCCGAGAGGAGAAATCGGTCGGTTGTGGTAGCGGCATGGGCAATGTTGGAGGAGAAGAGCTTGCCCAAGTTCTATTGGGCCGAGGCGGTACGAACCGCGGTGTACATTCAAAATCGGATCGGAGAAAAAGTGTCGGCGCATGAGCTGTATTTCAGAAGGAAGCTGAATCTGCGACACTTGAGAGTTTTCGGTAGCATTACGTATGTGCATGTGCCGAAGTAGAAACGGAGGAAGTTGTACGCGAAAGCTGGGAAGTGTATCTTGGTCGGCTATTCGGACGAGCAGAAGGGTTATAAGTGTTATAACCCGCGCACCAAACAAGCGCGCGTGAGCCGCGACGTTGTGTTTGACGAGTCCGCATCCTGGTACTTGCCTCCGACTCCAGACCTCACCTCTAATCCGAGTTCTAACGATGAGGTCAGCGAGGCCGAGATACCTCTGGATGAGCCTGAAATCGGGACCCGGGAAGAGAGTCCGATTTCGTTTTGGTTAACTGGACTGGATGGACGACTGAGTCGGTTCGACCAGTCCGATGAAGAGCCGGTAAGTAGTGGACACTCAGCCATGCATTCCCCATGCAGGAAGCCGAGGAGATGTCTTACGCGCAAGGAAAAAAGGAAGAAGAAGGCATCAGATTACAGCTCGGATAAGAACGTGTCGAATCGACGCGAGTCCGACTCCGAGGGAAGTGATGACGGGTCTTCGAGAGCAAAGCCCGTGTCAGCTAAGATAGCCTCAACATTGGCTAATGAGCAATTGTGCCGATCTACCTGCCAGAAGAACGTTGTTGTGCGGTTCGGATACAATGAGTACATCACGCATCACTATGCGTACATGACGCTTGTAGCAGAAGTGCGTGAGCTAGAGAGCTATGCAAACGCGGTGAAGGACGCAAATTGGCGCGCCGCAATGGAGGAAGAGATGCGCGCATTAGCGAAGAATGAAACCTAGGACCTGGTTGAGGCACCGAAAGGTGTGAAGCCGATCAGACGTACGTGGGTGTACAAGGTCAAGGACAACACTGACGGCTCGGTCAACCGATACAAGGCCCGGTTAGTAGTGAAAGGCTACATGCAGAAACACAGCATTGACTACGATGAGACGTTTGCGCCGGTCACGAAGATGATGATCGTCCGTGTTTTGCTCGCGGTAGCTGCGGCAAAGGGGTGGCACTTACATCAGATGGATGTAAAGAATGCGTTCATGCAAGGTGAGCTTGACGAATAGGTGTACATGGTACAGACCCCCGGATTTCACTCTAGAACGAACAATTCAGCGGTGTGCCGATTGAAGAAGTCCCTTTACGGACTAAAGCAAGCCCCGCGTGCCTAGAACGCAAAGATCACGCAACGATTGCGTCGGTTGGGCTTTGCGACGTCAAAATCAAACTCCTGACTGTTCATCCGGAAAGGTCGACTCAGCCCGGTTAGCATTTTACTTTATGTTGATGACTTGGTCATCACCAACGCCGACCTAGATGAGATTGACCGTGTGAAGCTCCAGCTTGCGGCATCATTCGACATGAAGGATCTGGGGGACCTTCATTACTTCCTCGCGATCGAAGAGATCCGTACCCCCGAAGGCATACTGATCAGCCAACGGCATTATGTGTTGAGTATGCTCTTCAAATTCGGGATGGCCGACTGTAAGTCTGTCTCGACTCCTCTGGATAGAACCGTCAAGCTTCTCCCCGATTCAAGAAAGGTATGCGACCCGAAGAGGTTTCAACAGATAGTCAGAAACCTTATATACTTGACCATCACAGATCTCAGCTACCCAGTCGGGGTGATTAGTCAGTTCATGGCGCGACCAACTGAGGAGCACCTTCAGTGCGCACAACGCGTACTCCGGTACGCAAGTGGCACTAAGGACCGAGGGCTACTATATCAGACCGATACTGTTGCGTAGTTGGTTGGTTACACCGACGCTGATTGGCCCGGAAACGCCCACGATCGCTGATCCACGGCCAGCTTCACGTTCTCTCTTGGGTGTCAGGAATAGTACTAAAGCAGAGATGGAATTAGTACTAAGAAGAGTAGTACTATTAGTACTAAGAGGACGGGACTACGTAATATTCCCGAGAGAGAGGAAGTGAGAAGAGGAGAGAGAGAGATAAGATGATGACAACAGCTCTTATATTATATGAAAGATAAGTACAAATCGGCTAAGAGGCTTAAGACTGGTGTTGAACCAATTTGGTTCAAAACAATGCCTTGTGCCTCCTTTTATAGTGTTTTTAGGAATAATCCTGAAGCTTCTAGAATGTTCCAGAGAGATCTGGAATATACATCAATTTTCTATGATAAAGCATAAATGAAAATAATATCCTACAAAATACAATTCATAGTCTAATGGTAAGAGCTCGACCCATGTAGCATAAGGTCATGGGTTCGAGTCTTGCCATATCATGACACTATCTCCCCCTTAAAGACGACGAGTGGAATGAGTCGGTGCTAATTGCGGACCGGGTTTGTCCGGATACTTTCGGTGGAAATCAGCAAGAAGATCCTATGCATTGGCAACATGCTCGACGGGTTCCCAAGTACGTTCGCTCGGACTATAACCGAGCCAATCGACCAAGTAATAAAGTTTGTTGCGAACAAGTTTGGAATCGAGGATGGCAGCAACTTCATACTCCAGTCCGGTGTCCAACTCCAGCGGGGGCGGCGGTGGTGTCACACGATTAGGAATGGTATTGGCTTTATAAGGTTCAAGAAGAGAACAATGGAAAACCGGATGTATCTGAAGCTGCGGAGGGAGATCAAGGCGGAAGGTGACATCATTAATCTTACCCGTAATATGGAAGGGACCGAGTCGTCGATAATCCAACTTGTCGCACGGTCGAGTAGTCTTGATTTGACGACGTAAGAGCCATACTCGATCTCCGATGGCAAAAGAGGAGGGAATCCGATGACGATCCGCATAATTCTTCTGTGTGTGTTGAGCATGACGAAGGTGAGTAGAGAGATCCATCTAGATCTTGTGTAGCCTCTCCAAATGATCCTCGGCACGAGGGTTGGTAGGTAGCTCCGGAGTGTCGATCACCGACCAGCGAGGATGGAAACCGGTATAAGCGAAAAATGGGGAGACCCGAGTCGAGGAGTGAGTAGCATTATTATATGCAAACTCCGCAAAGTGGAGAATCTCAGCCCAATCGTCTTGTTGATAACTCAGGAAACACTGGAGATATTGCTCCAGCGTTTGGTTTGTTCGTTCCGCCTGCCCGTCGGTCTGAGGATGGTAGCCGGAGGAGAGGTTGCAGGAGACCTTGAGCATCTTGAAGAGATGCTGCCAAAATTTGGAGACAAATTGCGGGCCTCGGTCACTGATAATATTGTCTGGGAGGCCATGATGCCGAAATACCTCACGCATAACAAGAGCGGCGGTTTCCTCGCTAGTGATGGCTTTAGTACATGGCACAAAATGTGCCATCTTCGTATATCGATCAACGACGGTTAGGATAGCATTGAACCCCTTCGAGACCGGCAGATCTGTGATAAAATCAAGACAAATAGACTGCCACGGCTTACTTGGAATCGGTAAGGGTTCCAACAAGCCATATGGATGGTGTCGTGGCATCTTTGCTCGGCAGCAAGCATCACAGGTCCGAACGTAGTCGTCGACAAAACGGCGCATGTGGGGCCACCAAAAAGATCGCTGCACTAGCTCCAACGTCTTAGTACTACCGAAATGTCCCGCCATATGGGTGTCGTGACAATGTTGGACGATTTGAAGGCGACAGAAGCAATCGGGGACATATACGCGCTTTTTGAAGAATAACAAACCATCATGATATTCGAATTGTCGGTAGTCAATACCTGGTTCTTGAGACTGAGAACAGGATGCCCGAGAAGTATCAATGTGCGCCAGGATGTCTTGAGCAAAACTATCCGTCTTCAAGGTTGCACGTATGTCATCGGTAATCCGTGAATCCATCGGGGTGTGAAAAATCCGCGTCGTGTGCAATCGTGTTGGTCCCAAGATTACTTGCTTTTGATTATCAAATGTTGCATCACCAGGACGAGGTGCAAGATATGAACGTCGTGATAGTGCATCTGCTTTTCCTTGTTGCTTCCCCGGTCGATATGTGATTTTGAAGTCGAAACGCGTGAGGAATTGCGCCCACCGAGCTTGCCGTCGATTTAGTATGCGAGCGTTCTGAAAATAAGCAAGATTTTTATGATCGCTAAAGACAATGACCTGATGTGGAGAGCCCTCTAAGAAATGCCGGCATTGTACAAATGAATCCACGATGGCTAATAACTCCTTGTCATCTATTTCGTAATTGATTTCTGCGACATCGAATTTACGCGAATGGAAAGCCACCGGATGCAACTCTTCTTTATCGCCTTGTTGAGAAAGGATGCTACCGAGGGCGAAATCTGATGCGTCGGCCTCCATGATGAATGGTTTGCTTGTATCCACATGAGCTAGAATCGGTGCTGATGTAAAGGCTTTCTTAAGATGCCGAAAAGCCATATCTGCTTCTATGGACCAAAGAAATGCTTGGCCCTTCTTCGTAAGTTGTGTGAGAGGTAAAATAATCTTCGAGTAATCCTATATAAACTTACGATAGAAGTTAGCAAAACCTAGAAAACATTGTACATCTCGTACCGACCGTGGAATTTGCCACTCTAGTACAGTTTGGATTTTAGCTGGATCCATGGCGATGCCCTTTGAGGAGATGACGTAGCCTAGAAATTCCACTTGCTTGCAGTCAAAGCTACATTTTTCTAGCTTGGCATAAAGACCATTCTCGCGAAGTCACTTTAGTACTAATAGTACATGAGAATTGTGCTCTTCCTGGGTCTTCGAATAAATCAATAGATCATCCAGATAAATGATCAAACAGATATCCAAGAGGTCTCTGAATATATCATTTGCCATGTGTTGGAAGACTGCGGGTGCATTGGTTAGGCCAAACGGCATAACAGTATACTCGAAATGCCCATACCGCGTGCGAAAGGCGGTCTTCCACTCATCTCCGGATCCGCACGAGGTTATACGCTCCTCGTAGGTCGATTTTAGTAAAAAACTTGGCACCATTAACTCGATCTAAAAGACTTGATATAAGAGGAAGTGCATACCTATTCCGGATGGTGACTTTATTCAATCCGCGGTAATCAACGACAAGACGAAGTGAGCCATCTTTCTTCTTCACAAAGAAGATGGGTGCACCGGCCGGACATTTCGAATGGCGGATGAGCCCGCTTGCCAAGTTCTCCTCTATGTAGGCTCGAAGGACTTCTAACTCGGTGGGTGACAAGTTGTAAATTGGTCCCCATGGTGGCTCGGTTCCTGGTTGTAAATCGATGGGACAGTCATAGGGACGGTGATGAGGAAGGGTACCGGCTTTTACCTTGTCAAATACATCGGCATAAGGATGATATTTTGCTGGAAGTTGTACTGAGGAGTCCTTCTTAATAGCGCTGGAAGGATGTACTAATATTGTAAATAGGAACATTGCCTCCTTGGGTCCTTCTTCGCGTAGTTGATGGAGTGAAATGGTCGAAACTTGGTGAGTTGATTCTTGGGGTGGTCGATATCGGACTTCTCTTGTTCTCCAATCTATGGCTGGATTATGTAATTCAAACCAAGGTAATCCTATGACAATGGGATGCTCTGGACTACTAATTATATTAAATGATATTACACACACAAAACTACCTAGGACAACTTGAATGGGTTCTGATTCTTCTACAATATTCCCGGAAGCAATGGGACGACCATCAATGACTACTACAGATGTGGGACAAGGAAGTTTTCTTAAGGATATCTGAGAAGCTTGGGCAAAATTTCGATCCATGAAACAGGAATTAGCTCCGGAATCTAAAAGTGCTAGGACGGGTACTAGGGGAGTACTTTTAGTACTAACAATGACTTGGGCTAGGAACACATTGCTAACTTGCTTGGAAGGAATGGAACCACTAATGGGCTGTATAGATCTAGGGTTGATGTCCAACCAAACGACTCCTATTTTGGCTGGACTCAATCGTTTAACTCTTCATCTAATTGACTAAGGATTTCAAATTTATTTGAGATACTTGGGCTATTAGTACTATGAATACTATCAAACACTCTATTAGTACTATTAATACTATCAGACACTCCTAAGGGAAGAATTGACTCGGGTTTAGTATAGGCTACAATTTGATTTACCTGTCTTCTTGGCCTATGGGGACAATTGATTGCGATATGCCCTGGTCCACCGCAATAAAGACATAATCGATTTGCACGTCGTCGTTGCTTTTCTTCTTCCGATAACGGGCCGCGTCGACGCATGGTATCGATCTCCATCGATGTCGAAGTATTTGCTTGAGGCATGTCTCGTGCAAACGGTCTAGCCGCGAATGTGGCGTAAGTGGGCTCTGGCTTAGCGCGTGGTATCTGTAATTGACGTTCCGAACGCCGTTCGAAGAGGCGGTTGTCACATCAGACCGCTCGACTGATTGCCTCCGTAAGAGACTTTGGTTCTTCGGGGAAGGTTAGAAGTAGATCTTTGACATCATTTCGCAGGCCATAGCGAAACTGCTCCATTAGTGCTTGATCATCCCAGAGTATGTCGGAAGCGAGTAGGCGGAAATCCGCTGCGTAGGCAGAGGCTGGACGATCGCCTTGACGCAATCGCCGGATCTTGTTGATCGCCGTCCTGATGCTGTCGGTGTCTCCAAAGCAGGCTTTGAACTCACTAATAAAATCTTCAAAGTTATTAAGCAAGGGCGATTGTTTTTCTAGAAGCGGAGCGAACCATGCTAAGGCTGAGCCGCTAAGCAACGTGTCTATTAAGCCGACTCGGGATGCATCAGTGGGGTATCGGGAAGGATGCATTTGGAGGACTAATCGTACCTGATTAAGGAATCCCCTGAATTGCGATCGCGTTCCATCAAATTTCACAGGAAGTCCAATCTTGGGCTCTTCATGAAATCCTTGGGGACTTGATCCTTGTTGCAATGCAGCTTCGAGTTGTTGCACCCGTAATGCTAACTCCCCATGTTGTTGCTGCGTTTGTTGCTTTTCTAGAGAGATTTGTTGCAGATCCCCTATCAACTGTTGGTTTTCTTGTTCCAAGGCAACAAACTTTTCTTTTAGGCACTGTAACTTGGAGAAAACGGATTGATATTCTTGGGCGCTAACAGTAGCCATAGTAGAGGGAAAAGGGTAGGAGGATGAGGGAGAACGACAAGTAGGCTGGAGGAAAGAGGACCAAAATTGGTTCAAACTGTCAGGAATAGTACTAAAGCAGAGATGGAATTAGTACTAAGAAGAGTAGTACTATTAGTATTAGTACTAAGAGGACGGGACTACGTAATATTCCCGAGAGAGAGGAAGTGAGAAGAGGAGAGAGAGAGATAAGATGATGACAACAGCTCTTATATTATATGAAAGATAAGTACAAATCGGCTAAGAGGCTTAAGACTGGTGTTGAACCAATTTGGTTCAAAACAATGCCTTGTGCCTCCTTTTATAGTGTTTTTAGGAATAATCCTAAAGCTTCTAAAATGTTCCAGAGATATCTGGAATATACATCAATTTTCTATGATAAAGTATAAATGAAAATAATATCCTACAAATTACAATTCATAGTCTAATGGTAAGAGCTCGACCCATGTAGCATAAGGTCATGGGTTCGAGTCTTGCCATATCATGACATTGGGAGTGCCGCGATCGTGTGGAGTAGCAAGAAGCAGCCGAAAATTGTGTTGTCGAGCACCGAAGCCGAGTATAGAGGAGTGTTAACTCTTCAGGCCGGACAATGGCCTAACACAGGGTGTCTACGGGAGACACTTCACCAAAGGGTGTTACGGCAACTGGATTAGACTTCAACGCTTAATCCGACTTAATTAAGTTACTTATTAGGATCGTCTTCATAACACGCGTAAGATATAACAATTAACACAGAGAGATAACAACGCTTAAGCTTTCATTAATTAACCGCTCCCTATTACATTGTATCCGGGCCTTTAAATAGGTTTCCGGTCTGTATTACAAAACGGTGCCATCCGCACCTGTTCGGGATCGGTCCGGATCCGGAACGGCATACCGTTTCCGGTCCGTCCGTCCACACTCATAGCTTAATTACAACCACATTCCTACTACTTAATTAGCTCTCCGTTTCCCACTCTGGACTCCTTTGCCAGCCGGTAACAAGGAGCGGCTATCGTGACATGCGAAACCATATGGTTGAAGCGGCTACTTAAGGATCTACAGGTGGGGGTATCCGATCCAACGACAATCTACTGCGACAACCTCAGCAGCATCTAGCTAGCTAAGAACCCCATCTTCCACACCCGGACTAAGCACATTGAGGTGCACTACCATTTCGTCCGTGAGCGTGTCCTCTCCGGTGAAGTCGAACTTCAGTATGTTCTGACGGATCGGGCAGAATGCCGACATCTTCACCAAGCCTCTTGGTCTGGACAAGTTGCGACAATTCTCGGGTGCACTTGGGTTGCGTCACCTCGACGTGCCGAACTTGATGGGGAGAGACGTCCATGATGACCACGGAAGGGAGCACAAAAGGAGCGGAAAAGACCGTGACGTCGAGTCGGATGACGAATTCGATTTTGGATCGGTTGAAGAAGCCGAGGGAGGATCTACGGAAGAGTCCGAAATCGGAAATAAGGGGAGCAATCGAAAAAGAGCCGAAGCCAATGAAGCAGGGGGGAGACGAAGCCATCAAGGGCGAGAAGACCGAAAACAAGTTGGAGACAACCAACTCGGATGAGAGCGAAAACTGGTCGGAGGAAGCCGAGTCGGTTCAGATGTTTGATTCAGATTTGCTGAATCAACCAAGGGCCAAGCAGAAGAGAAGGCAGCGGAAGAGGCGCCAACACTACAATAGCAAGGAAGCTGCGAAAGGTTGTGTAAGCAGACAAGTCGACTGGAAGGGTCGAGGCGCGCGGTATCGAACGGGTCGAGGAGCGCGAGCGAGGCGTGAAGCCAGAAGGAACCAAAGCGTAGATCCGGCGGAGTAGGTGGAACCTCAAGTTGAGCTTGAGGGGGAGTGTTGAGAGACAAGCTCAACATTCATGTGTAATACGATGCGTAACCTAGTCCGTAGACTGGGTGCGTAAATCGGTACACATAACATGGCCATATCGGTGTGAAAACCGTGAGGCCGTTGGGAAGATATTCCTCATAAGGAATAATTTTGGGAGTTAGTGTAGTAGGCTCATTTATGAGTGGTCAAGTACTGTCAGTACTTGTATCAGCTCTATTGTCAGGGCTTGTATAAAAGGTGCTCACTGAGCACGGTGTATGTACAGATTGAGTATTATTTTGAATTGAGTTTCTGTGTGTTCTCTCTCTCTGTCTCTCCTGCATATTGTGTATATTCAAGCTCTCCATTAAACCTACATATTTTCTGTGTTCGGTTCTATTGATTCCGCACATAATCTTTTTAAATTCTCTTCAACCAGCATACCAGGTGCTCCTTCCCTTTGTTGACAAACCCCTCCGACTGTTGCATGTAGATCTCTTCTTCGAGGTCACCGTGTAGGAACGTTGTCTTGACGTCTACTTGCTCAACCTCGAGGTCCATGCTTGCCGCAATGCTCAACACAATCCGTATGGATGTCATCTTGACTACCGGGGCAAAGATCTCATCGCCACGCCTTTTTTCTGCTAGAAACCCTTCACCACGATCTAGGCTTTGTATCTCGATGGATTTCCGGCGTCTCCCAGTTTCAGCTTGTACATCTACTTGTTCCGGAGCGCTCTCTTTCCTTTCGCCAGCTCCGTTAATTCATATGTGTGGTTCTCATGCAGGGAGTCCATCTCGTCTTGCATTGCACTTAACCACTTGCGGATGTGGGTGTCTTTCTGCCCTTCCTCGAAGCTTTCCGGCTGGCCCTCGTCGATCAGCAACACATGCTCTGCATCCGGAAATCTCCAGGGGGGCCTTCTCTCTCTGAGAGGATATATCTTTCCTTGATTTTCAATCACTGGTTCCTCCGTTTGTTATTCATCCAAATCCGATTCGGGTTCTTGTCCGATTCTTCTTCTTCGATCGGTTCGCTTTCTTGTCCGAAACTGACCGGTTCTTGGAGTGTCATCCGGCTTCTAGCCGGATGAGTCCTTGTATATTTTGACTGATCTCTATTGGTCGACCCCGAGTCCACTATCTTCTTCTCCGACACCCAATCGGCAATTGTCTTATCTTCCCTAAAGACTATATCAAGATTCCGGAACACCTTCTTGTCGAACAAGTCCCAACTCGGTACCCGAACTCATCATCGTTGTATCCAAGGAATGTGCATAGTTGGGACTTCAAATCCAACTTTGCTCTCTTGTCCTTTGCAACATGTACGTAAGGGAGACAACCGAACACCTTCAGCTGCCGGTAAGACACGTCTTTGCCGGACGATACTCTCTACAGTGGATCCCCGTCCAAGAGTGTTGCGGGTGATTTGTTTTGTCACGTACGTCACCGTCATCAACACCTCAACCCAAAACGTCTTGGGTAACTTGGCATGTGCTAGCATACTCTAGACTCTCTCCATTACGGTCCGGTTCATCCTTTCAGCTAATCCGTTGAGCTCGGAGTTGGAAAATTGGTCTCTCCGGATGGGATCCGGTGATGAATAGAGAGAACCCGGTGAGAACCGGAAGAGATCCGGAAACCGGATCGGTGGACCCGGTGAGAACCATAAGAGAAGACAGATTTGTAAATATGTCTTCAATAAGCCCATTGAGGCTATATTTGTAAATAGCCCTAAGTTCATATAACTATAAATATGACTTAGGGCAATCACTTTAGTGTGTGAGTATGATTGTGTTGTTGTCATATTGTTGTAACTGTTGTACAGAGAGTGAGAGAGGGAGAGAGAGAGATACAGAGCGAATGTCGTGTGAATCTTCACACACTATGTAAAAAAAATAATGAAATAATTATTATAGATTAGATTAATAGCTTACTATAGAAAGATGGATATACTCAAGAGCTTCAAAATATATTTTACTATATACAAAATGGAGAAATACATATCAAGTTATGAGAAAATAAAGTTTGATTAGATAGGGAAATTAGAACTATCCCACATAGATTGGAAAGTTAAAGCCCTGGCTATATAAACACCTTGAGCTCCCTCATTTTTCATTTGTGCTAAGAGCACTTTGGCCACTTTGTCTTGATGGATGATGGTGGCCAAATTCCCCAAATCCGAAAACCGGCCGGTATGCAATCCGGAAACTGGTCGGTAAGCAAAACCGGAACCGGTCGGCAAGCAAAACTGGAACTGGAACCGGCAAGCAAACCGGAATTGGCCGGCAAGCAAAACCGGAACCGGAATCGGCGAGCAAACCGGAACCCGGCCGGTAAGCAAAACCGGAAACCGAAACCGGAACCGGCGAGCAAACCGGAACCCGGCCGGTAAGCAAAACCGAAACCGGCAAGTAAATCGGAACCGGCCGATAAGCAAAATCGGAACGGGTATGCAAACCGGAAACCGGCTGGTAAGAAAAACCGGAACCGGCCGGCAAGCAAAACCAGAAACCGGCCGGTAAGCAAAACCGAAACCGGTCGGCAAGCAAAACCGGAACTGGAACCGGCAAGAAAACCGGAACCCGGCCGGTAAGCAAAACCGGAAACCGGAACCGGAACCGGCGAGCAAACCGGAACCCGGCCGGTAAGCAAAACCGGAACCGGCAAGTAAATCGGAACCGGTCGGCAAGCAAAACCGGAACCGGCCGATAAGCAAAATCGGAACGGGTATGCAAACCGGAAACCGGCCGGTAAGAAAAACCGGAACCGGCCGGCAAGCAAAACCAGAAACCGACCGGTAAGCAAAACCGGAACCGGTCGGCAAGCAAAACCGGAACTGGAACCGGCAAGAAAACCGGAACCCGGCCAGTAAGCAAAACCGGAACCGGAACCGGCAAGCAAACCGAAACCAGCCGGCAAGTTAAATCGGAACGGGAACCGACCGACAAGCAAAATGGAACCGGCTACCGGACGAGGTTGGACGCGGACGGACAAAAGATTGGATCATGCAACAAACTAAAGTAAAGTGAAGAGAACTAAAGTAAAGGCCATGTGGACACAAGCAACTAAAGGAGTGCATGGAAAAAGTAAAGGTCATGTGGACAGTCACATGCAACCAAAAGAAAAAGCTAGGCAACTAAAAGTAGAGGCCATGCAACAAAAAGTGGAAAAGCTATGATCAAGGGAGAACTCCATATGTATTCCATTTTTTTTCCTACACTAAGACTCACTCTCCATATTATCTAAAAAAATTTCTTTTGTTGGGGAGCTCTCTTATCTTATCGAAGCCAATAACCCTAATCTTCCCTACGGAAGCTACCTCTCAAGTAAACCATAATTTCCATACGGAAGCAATCTCTCAAAATCCAAAATTCCTTGTCAAAGCCATATCACTCAAGAATCATAATCTCTTATTTCCTCTTATCTATTATTCTAATCATCTCCATAAGATAAAACTTTTGTAATCCCAATCTTGGGATTGATTGTAATATTTCTTTCCCTTTTATTAATGAAATTTGTTAATCTTTCTCATTTCGGTTAATTCTTAGTATATAAATACACGAATTTGATATCCTTTAGACAAAGGCCCCGGGGTCTTGCCTCAACGTTCACGTATCCTCGTCGTATTTTCGCGACAGCATTACTCTGCTGTAATTGCCACTGTGCGAAGAAACAGAGCTCGAGGTTGTTGCCTCCGAGTCTCTGATTGTCCCCTTCTCTTCATAGTGACAGTTTGGAGTTTGTGGGCTCCCGTGGTTTTTCCCTATTAGGGTTTTCCACGTAAACATCCTGTGTCATTTTCTTGTGTACTCCCCACTTCCCATTTTTCTGTGTTTGATTCTTATTGAAGTGATTTACTACTCGATTGTGGCTGAACGACATTCCTTGCATTTCTCTTCAAACTAGTATCAGAGCGAACAACACAAAAGATGGAAGAATCTTACGATGGCATGTTCAAGCTCTCCGGCTCCAACTACTCAGTATGGAAGTTGAAGATGAGGGACATGTTGGTGGTTATAGATCTTTGGTTGCCGGTTCAGTTCAGGGACAAGAGAGCGGATAAGATCGACGCCAACGTGTGGGAGGTGATGCACATGAAGACGACGGCATACATCCGGTGCTTCATCAACATGATCCTGTACAACAACTTCAATGAAGAGAGAAAGGCCCATGAACTCTAGGAGAAGATCGTCATCATGTTCCAGAACAAGAATGTTGTTAATCGGGTTTTGGTATTTCGGAAGCTAGTGAGACGCCGGTACCAAGACAGCTCCAGTATGGCAGAGCACATGAATGCCTTCCAAGGGCTGATACACCAAGAAACCTCGTTGGAGGTACCTCTCACCGATGAGTTAATTGCTCTACTCCTACTCGGTTCCCTCCCAGATAGCTAGGGGACGTTGTCACATTGGGCAACGCAGGGCTGGAAGGAAAACAACTATCCCTAGCAAGAGCCAAGTCGAGCTTGCTAGATGAGGAGGCGTGTCGGAAATACAAGGAGGTGATCTCCGATGCCAAACCCCTCCTTACCGAATCGGAACGCAGAAGACATAGGAATCGGAGTCCCCAGAACCGGGAAAAGTCAAGGACACGGTCAAAGTCAAGGGGGAGGCTCACTTGCTTCTATTGCGGCAAGCCAGGGCACTTCGAGAAGAACTGTCGGCATTTCCGGAAAGACAAGGGAACCGACAGTACCGATTCGAAGAAGTCACCGGACCGAAACGGTTCGGATCGGCGATGCCCGGACCGAAAGGGAACGACGACAATCGCGGCAAGTGAAGAAGAACTAATGCTCATCACCGAGGAGAGTGAGTTGAACCTTGCCGTTGACGAGACAACGTGGGTTGTCGATTCCATAGCGCCGTTCCATCTTACCCCGGACCAAAAATGCTTCTCATCCTACACAGCCGGTGAGCACGGTTGTGTCCTGATGGGGAATGAAGGGACATGCTAAATTATCGGCATAGGAAATGTGTTGTTGATGACATCAACCGGATGCAAGTTTCTCTTGAAGGATATCCGACACATTCCAAAGGTTCGACTGAACCTGATATCAGTCGGTCGGCTAGATGATGAAGGCTACACAAGTAGCATCTAGAACGGTGCCATGAAGTTCTGCAAACGGAGCTTAATAGTGGCTCGAGCCCGGAAGGTCAACACATTGTACTTGATGAATGCCCAGATATGCCTTGAAGAAGTGAACGTATCATCCGACACTGCCAGTGAGCTGTGGCACAAAAGACTGTGTCACATGAGTGAGAAGGGGATGAAAAGGCTTGCGGAAGACAACCTCATTCCGGTGAAAGACGTGCAACTTGAGAAGTGCACCGACTACCTGGCCGGTAAGCAAAACCGCACCTCCTTCCGGTCAAGACCACCGATGAGACAGAATGCACCACTGGAGCTGGTGCATACCAATGTGTGTCAAGTAGACACGAAGTCACATACTGGATCACAGTACTTTGTGACATTCATAGATGACCACAGCCGGAAGTTGTGGGTCTCACCATTGAAGGCGAAGGATCAACTGTTATCCGTCTTCAACGAGCTCCACGCGATAGTGGAAAGAGAAACCGTCTGGAAGCTGAAAGAGGTTAGAGTAGATAACGGAGGAGAATATCAAGGGCAGTTCGAGGAGTACTGTCGGTCAAAGGGAATCTGGCTTGAATTCACCGTGCCGAAGACGCCGGAACTAAACGGGTTGGCAGAAAGGATGAACTAGAACATAATGGAGAGAGTTTGGAGCATGCTCACACATGCCAAGCTACCAAAGATGTTTTGGGCTGACGCGTTGACGACGGCAACCTATGTGATAAACAGATCACCCTTAGTACCCTTGAACGGAGACTCACCACAGAAAGTATGGACCGGTAAGGATGTGTCTTACCGGCATTTGAAGGTGTTCGGGTGTCTCGCATACGTGCATGTGACGAAGGACAAGAGAGCAAAGTTGGATCCGAAGTCACGACCATGCATATTCCTTGGATACGGCGATGATGAGTTCGGTTACCGGGTGTGGGATCTGGTCGACAAAAAGGTGTTCCGGAGTCGGGACATAGTCTTCATGGAAGACAGGACCATTGCCAACTGGGAGTCGGAGAAGAAGGTAATGAACTCCGGATCATCCATTGAAAACCGGCTTGAGGACAAAAGCATATACCCGATTTAAAACCGGATGTTAACCGGTAACCGGATGACACTCGACAAACCGGTTGGATACGGACAGGAAACCAAACCGACCAAAGAAGAAGAAGACGAAGAAGACACCGGAACCAGACAAGATCCTGAATCAGATGAGGATGAGGAACAAATGGAGGAACCGTCAGTCAGAAACCAAAGACAAAGATATCCTCTCCGGGAAAGAAGAACGCCCCAAAGATTTCCAGATGCTGAGTATGTGTTTCTAACCGATGAGGGGGAGTCGGAAAGCTTTGAAGAAGCAAGGGGAGACACCCACAGCCGCAAGTGGTTGAGTGCAATGTAGGATGAGATGGATTCCCTGCATGAGAACCACACATACGAATTGGTGGACTTGCCGAAAGGAAAGAGGGCACTCCGGAACAAGTGCGTGTACAAGCTGAAACTGGGAGACGTCAGAAATCCATTGAGGTATAAGGTCTGAATCGTGGTGAACGGCTTCCAGCAGAAGAAAGGAGTGGACTTCGATGAGATCTTTGCCCCGGTAGTAAAGATGACATCCATCTGGACGGTATTGGGCATAGCAACAACCATGGACCTCGAGGTAGAGCAACTGGACGTCAAGACGGCATTCCTACATGGAGACCTCGATGAGGAGATCTACATGCATCAATCGGAAGGATTTGAGAAGAAAGGGAAAGAGCACCTAGTGTGCCGGTTGAAGAAGAGCTTATACGGACTGAAGCAAGCTCCCCGACAATGGTACCAGAAGTTTGACTCCTTCATGACCGATCAAGGGTACCACAAGATGGAGGCCGATCACTGTGTGTTTGTGAAGAAATTTGATGGAGGAGATTTCCTGCTATTGCTCCTGTACATGGACAATATGTTGATTATCGGACGAGACCAAGTCAAGATACGGATGCTGAAGAAGGCTCTGAACCGGACCTTCTCAATGAAAGACTTGGGTCCGGCAAGACAGATATCGGGGATGCACATCATCCAGGACCGGTCGAAGAAGCAATTGTGGCTATCATACGAAAAAGTATGTGACAAAGATGCTTCAACGGTTTAACATGTTAGAAGCAAAACCGGTCGGATCGACACTCCCGACAAACTGCAGACTATCCGGTAAGCAAAGCCCGAAGACAAAGGAAGAGAAGGAAGATATGATGAAGATTCCATATGCCTCTGCAGTCGGGAGCTTGACATACGCAATGGTGTGTACTCGACCGGATATTGGATATGCAGTCGGAGTGGTGACTCGGTTCATGACCAACCCCGGAAAAGAGCACTGGAATGCGGTAAAATGGATACTCCGGTACATGAAGGGCACTTCGAGTATGTGCCTCTGCTTCGGCTCCGGTAAACCCCTCATGGAAGGCTTTACCGATTTGGATATGTCGGTCGATGTGGACACCAGTCGGTCAACTTCTAGATATGTCATGACCTATGCAAGGGGAGCCGTTTCGTGGCAGTCGAGGCTACAGAAGACGGTTGCGTTGTCAACCACGGAGGCGGAGTACATGGCAGTCGTGGAAGCTGGCAAGGAAATATTATGGATGAAGAACTTCAGCGGAGAGCTAGGGATCCGGCAAGAGGAATATTGGCTCTACTGCGATAGTCAAAGTGCCATCCACCTTGCAAAAAATGCGGCATACCATTCTAGAACGAAGCACATCCAGCGTAGGTACCACTGGATCTAGGAGTGAGTTGAAGATCGAGAGTTCGTGCTGACGAAGATCCACACGGAGGAGAACGGGTCGGATATGCTAACCAAGGTGTTGACACCCGACAAGCTGGATGCATGCCGGAAACGGATCAGAGTTACAAGACATCCCATACCAGAGTGAAGGGGGAGATTGTTGGAAAATCGATCTCTCCGGATGGGATCTGGTGAAGAATAAAGAGAACCCGATGAGAACCGGAAGAGAAGACAGATTTGTAAATATGTCTTCAATAAGCCCATTGAGGCTATATTTGTAAATAGCCCTAAGTTCATATAACTATAAATATGACTTAGGGCAATCACTTTAGTGTGTGAGTATGATTCTGTTGTTGTCATATTGTTGTAACTATTGTACAGAGAGTGAGAGAGGGAGAGAGAGAGAGAGATACAAAGCGTTACTCTGTTGTAACCTCCACTGTGCGAAGAAACAGAACTCAAGGTCGTTGCCTCCGAGTCTCTGATTGTACCCCTTCTCTTCATAGTGATAGTTCGGAGTCTATGGGCTCCCGTGGTTTTTTCCTATTAGGGTTTTCCACGTAAACATCCTATGTCATTTTCCACGTGTTTGATTCTTGTTGAGAGACAAGCTCAACATTTGTGCGTAATACGATGCGTAACCAGTGCATAGACTGGATGCGTAAAATCGGTACGCATAACATCGTCGTAGCGGTGCGTAAACCGCGAGGCCGTTTGAAAGATATTCCTCGTAAGGAATAGTTTTGGGAGTGAGTGTCGAGGCTCATTTATGAGCAATAAAGTACTGTCAGTACTTGTGTCAGCCTGATTGTCAGGACTTGTATAAAAGGTGCTCACTGAGCACAATGTATGTACAGATTGAGTATTATTTTAGAATTAAGTTCTTGTGTTTACTCTCTCTCTGTGTCTGTCTCGTGCGTACTATGCAAACCTAAGCTTTCCATTAAACCTGTGTTTTCTGTTCAGTTTCCTATATTGCTTTCGCACGCCATTCTTTTCATGGTATCAGAGCGCGAGGGTTGAGAACCTCTAGAGCCGACTTTGCTTGAAGGAAAAACCAATGAAGAAGAACAAGAAAACCAATGGACAGAGGAATGGCTAGCTCGCTTTCGACGGAGAAGCTCGACAGAACCAACTATGCATCTTGGTCCTACAAGATGCACCAGTACCTGCTTGGACACAGTTACTGGAGCTATGTCGATGGAGAAAATGACCCAGCACCCGATTCGACACACAAAGACTTCCCGGCGTGGGAACAATTGGCGAACAAAGTGTTGTATTGTTTCGCGTCTTCTGTGGGCGAACAATTGTTTGTTACCCGTAGGAGTTGTACGGGGAGGTATAAGGGTAAAACACGTTAAAAGGGTTGTTCGGTATGTGTAATGTATATGAGTGTGAGGATGAGTATGTGTGAGCACATGCACAATTATGTGCATGTGACAAGAATGTAACGGTCTCATTTTGTAACGGACATATTATTTACCGTTACATTATGTATTATATAAACCCCTTATGGGGCATGTAATGAGAGATAGTTTTTTCCCCTCTCATTTGGTGTCATTCCCTATTTGTCTTTCTCTCTTGCTCTTTCTCTAACGTAACCCCCTTGGGAGGGGAGTGAAGCCATTCTAGGCTTCACTCCCCACCCCAACACTTTTGGCACGCCTGGTGGGACAGTGCCTTTGCACGTCGGACCCATCACGTTAATCTTCTTTCAAAATGGCCCGGATGTTTGGCTCTATTTTGGTGTCCTCGTCCAAAGGTGATGTAGGGCCCGTAGGTACATCGTAGTGCGGCTCCTCTGCTTGGTCGGCCTGGTTTATCCCAGAGTCGCCTTCGCCGTGTGCGAGTGGTCCGGGTACAGTGGGCTCTTCTTGAGTTAGTGGGCTGGGCTCTGCCGTTGGCGTGCTTGAAGTCGGCTACAGCTCAGCCTCTATTGTTACGTCCTCCGCGGTGTTGGCCGTTTTTGTGCCTAGTCGTGGGGCGGGGATTCCGCCTGGTCCGCACTATTTCCCACGTTTTCTGAAGATGGTGTGGGTTGGTGCAGCTAGACCTCTTGTTGGCTAATGGTTTCACTGTTTGATCCTATGGGGAACTCCGCTCGTTCATCCCCACTATTCTCCCCCATTGTCATCCCTGGTGATCGGGCCTGAGGTTCCTCTTCTTCGGCTGTGACCGGAATTGGTGTCCCGTTGGGTTCCTTGTTTGTGTGCATGTTGCCGGATTGTGTGATCTGGTGAAATAGCTCCTCCTAACTTTCACCAAAATCATCTAGGAGTTGTGCGAGTTCTTCGGAGTGTTGGTCTGCTAGCGCACGATAGTCTTGCACTAGGTCCTCCCGTACGGTCGCAATGCTCTCCTCGTTTAGCTTATAAAACCCTCGGCCGTCTTTCCGTCGGTTCTCCTAGTCCGCACGATATGCGTGCAATTCCGCTGCTTGGGTTGCCCACGCCATCCATCCTTTGTCCAACGCCATTTTCAATTGCGCTGTGAACCTTTCCCGGTTGGTTTGGAGAAGGATGCGCACATTATCCGTGATGGCCTGGCAGCGGTTGCGTGCGTCTTCCATCGACTTCTCGAGATTCGCGATTTCCTGTTGTTTAACGGTTGCCGCTTCCTCATACGTGGCCTTCAGGCCCGCCCATAGCTGGGATTCCTATGCATGTTGATCTTCTAATTTCCCCATTTCATTGTTTAGGAGGATTTCGAGTTGATGCCTTCTGTCTTGTTCGACCACCAACTGCTCATCGAACCATACCTTCTTTTTTTCTAATAAGGCCCGAAGTCCCGCTATTGCCGCCTCTGATTTCTTCGCGTCCTCTCGTAATTGGGCGTTGTCATCTTTTGTCCGGATGTGATGGGCTACCTCCGTAGCTAGTTTCTCTTCAAGAGTTTTTACGGCCTTTCGTCCGTTAGCCCGTATCTCCTTTTCTCTGTACAGGGATTGGCGTAGTTCTGCTCGAAGTTGGTCAATTTCGGATTCCGCTAGCTACAGGGCCCTTTTTGCTTTTGAGGCGATGGCGGTCTAAGCCTCGATGTCTTCTTTGAGAGCGTTGATAACGTGGTTCGGTGGCGGGGTTTCGTGTTGCACCGTAGTCGCGTGAGCTTCCAACTCCGCGATGCATGCGTTGGCCTTTTGTAGTTCGGCTTCGGTCAGTTTAACCTTCTTCCAGACATTCTTATTTTTTATGGCCATCTCCTTGGCGCCCGTGCTAACCTTTGCCAGTTCCCGATGGACTTCGACTAGGGCCGTGTTTAACGGTGGTATCTCCATCCCTACTCACCGTACCCCGGCGTTCCTCTGTCTACCGACCCTGGGTAGCCGGTCCTCATCGTCGCTCTCTGTTGTTTGTGTTAGGGCGCGCTCTATCATCTGACGTTCCGCATGCTCCTTGGCCATTCGTTGGGCGGCTTTGACCTGTTGTGTTGCCAGGAACTCCATGAGCTCGAAAGAGGTACCGAACTGCAAGAGGGTGCTGAATTCGTGGGCCGTATCCGGAATATCCGGATATGCCAAAACCTCGCTTTCCGCCGTCAATACGGCTTTCCCACGTTGGGACTGAGTCATAATAATCGGCTGCGGCTCCCAGATGATTTCGAAGGTGGTATTCGGCTCTGCTGTTGCGGAGCCTTCGCCTTCGGTCGGTGCCTCCAGAGCCGTGGGGGCGTTTTTTACCAACCCCCGCCCATCTTTCCTGTCCAATCTGCACCGTTTTGGTCTAGGGCTTTCCTGTCGTGCTTCGGTGTCTAGTTCTAGGGCTGCTTCCATGGGGCGTCTCGGCTGTTCCTCCTGCGTCGCCCGTGAGCCCGGTTGGTCAGTAGGAGGTGTTGGTTGTCCTTGGGCCTGGTTGGGCCGGTTGGGGTTCCTTCTCCCACTTTGGGGCCGCTAACTCCGCTAACCTGCGTTTCGCGGAGCGGGGCTGGGTCATGGGTTGGCTGGGCTACGGTGTTGGCAGGCCTCGGGGTGGAAACAGTACCATAAGGTATTGTCTCGGATACGTAAGTGTAGTAGTACGTAAGTGTAACCTGTGATAAGGATTCGGTTGTAGCCGTCTTCCCTTATACACGGAGGAATTACAGAGGTTCCCTCCTTACAAAGTACGCTTAAACCCTGTTCGTTGTTCCACACCCACCTTGCGGTCTAGATCGAAGGACTGACCACGGACCGTGTTCCTAAGAGGCAACACTTTGGGCACGCCCGGTGATCTGTGTTTCCTCACAGACGAACAACAATGAATGGATGTTTTAGCCGCAGATGACACAGAGAACCAACAAGACAAGACCGGCCAATAACAAGGTCCGTCACACACCAGGCAGAAGAACGCGCCCGGCAAAAGCCGCGCATCGGCGACCTCAGTAATATCTGCCAGGAGTGCAAAGGGGATTCTTTGCTCCCCAAATACCTCGACAAGACGAGGGGACCGCGCTCACCGCAACCACCCGGTGACCTTTTCCGATCCGTTGTAGCTCCCACGATGGCCTTTGCCTACCCCCGCTTTAACGGCGAAACCGACGCCGCAACTCATATTCGCATGTTCTTGAACGTTTGGAATGCAAACCACATGGCGCAGAATCTCTCCGAGACAGTGGCACACCAGTCGAAAATGACGGAGTTCGGATTAACACTAGATGGGCATGCGGCATTCTGGCATTCACATATGGACTTACCAGCCATAACAACCTTCGATCAACTGCAGTCCGCCATCTTGCGATTCTTCCACCGGAGGGTTCCACATCGCGAGATTCTCGGGCAGTTTTATACAATTAAGCAACTACCGACCGAGACAATAGCAGACTTCAGCTTACGTTTCTAAAATCTACGACGGAAACTGGATCAAAGCCCCGCGGAGGAGGCTCGGAAGACATTTCTGGCAGCGTTACGCCGGCCCATCCGGGCAACGCTCAACAACAATAGCGTGAAAGGGGAAACGGCGGATATGTTGATTGAACGAGCGTTATAGCTCGAGTTGGATGATGAGGAGGAGAGGTTTTCGATGTCATCCTTACGACAAGCGTTACCTCAGGATGAAGAACGCCAATTTCGTCAAGCAATCTAGTGCACGATTTGCTTGAACTCGGGGCATTCCGCAGTGGAGTGCAATATGCGAATCCACTGCCCAATCTGCCACTCGAAGGTTCACATAGTCGACCAATGCGAGTACAATATGTTAAACAGAGCCACTCCCGCGGTCCGCAGCATGGACACACAGCGTCAACTGCACTGGACGGAACAAAGGAGGCAAGAAGACCGACCCCGGTATAAGGATCGCAACCCGCGGGAGGACCAGTACAACCGGAATCGCCGGAATCGCCGGAATCACAACGAGTCCGAGGAGGACGACCCGGAGGACGAGGATTATCGTGGACATCCGAGTTACGCCAAAGGGGGTCAGCGATACGAACATCAACACCCGACAAACAAACGGGGCGGCTTCAATGACTATCGGGGTAAGCCTCGACAATATAGGGATCACCGGCGTTACGACGAAAGCTCGGGGGATGAGCGGCACCAGGAACAACGACGGGACCAACCGCAACCACCACGTACGTTCCGACAAACGACGCCGGACCGCGAAGAGCAAGTAGCGCCCGGAGAGCGGCACACTCCACCTGGGGCTGAGAAGGGAGAATCAAGCATCCATTGTTTTATTTGTCAGCAACCCAGACACTATGCCACGCAATGCCCAGCACGCAGGGGAAAGGGGCCCGCCGTCAACACGATTACGGTAGAGGTGCAACAAGACACAACACGCCAGCAAACAAAAACGGCGGATTGGGCTGCGCAGGACGAGGTACGATGACAAGCCCAAGCTTGGGTGGAAAAAGCAAACGCGACCAATACGGAACGTATGCAGCAGGAGTCCGCAAACACAATGGAGCGAACAGAGAACGAAAGACCAGGGCCGGACCCCATTTGGCAGGTGTTAGCAAGCTGTGAAATCACGTTAACTATGGAAAAACTGCTACAACTAGTTCCACGTTAACTATGAAAGCACAGGTGGCGGGCATGACCGGGGCGAACATTGCCACAAACCTGACAGACGTCAGCAATGGACCACCGGTGGTGGATCAACACAACCCGGCTATTACAGTAATATTGCATGGACAGGCAGTTCCTAGATGCGTAATCGACGGCGGCTCAGGCGTCAATGTGATTAGCGCGAAAACTTGCGAACAGTTAGGCATTTCCGAATGGGAGGCGTGCCCATTCTGGCTTCGGATGGTGGATACCCGATCAGTACGACCGTTGGGGCTAATTCGCAAAATAGGCATCATCGTGGGCGGACACTGCTTCGACATATCGGCGGTCGTCCTCGCTTTGGATGCCCCAGGAGCGTACCCAGTGCTTCTGGGCAGACCATGGCTTCGGACAACAAATATCAAGCAAAGCTGGCAACACGAGTGTATCAGTTTCCGGCATGGACGCACCAAGGTTTGTGTACCTACGGAAGGCAACACGCCACAACCTAAGGGTATAACACCGTTATACGCGGAAGACATAAATATGTTGGTTGGGGTGGAGGATGCCGAATTGGAAGCATACCTTGACGAACATCCTCGGATTATTCCGTTGTTCGAAATAGATATCATCGCAACTGCGGCAGAATATCCTACGGCCACTGTTCCGCACGAAGAGCCGTACGAACCAAACCCAAAGTCCATATTGGAACTCAACAGAGCATGGGCGGGATTCGAAAGGGAAATGGAGATTTCACGACGAGTCACCGCTTCCGCTCTCGACGAAGTGAATGTGGGTACGGGATCGGAACCCCGGTTCCTCTCCATAGCAAAGGAATTCAGGCCGGACCAGAGAATCACAATGATCGCACTACTCACGGAATATAAAGATGTGTTTGCTTGGGCTCACGAGGACATGAAGGGGTTAGATCCCAAGTTCTATCAGCATAAGATCAATTTAGCAACGGACGCGAAACCTATCCAACAGCGCCGCTACCGCATGAACCCCAATTACGCGACCCGCGTGAAAGAAGAAATTGACAAGCTGCTGAGGGCGGGGTTCATACGGCCAGTTAAACAAGCGACATGGCTAAGCCCGATAGTGGTTGTCCCAAAGAAAAACAACAAAATATGGGTATGCGTGGATTACCGAAAATTAAATGTCGTAACCATTACGAACGCATTTCCCTTACCCTTCACCGATAGCGTGTTGGACGTCGTCGCAGGCCATGAGATGTACAATTTCTTAGATGGCTTCAATGGCTATAACCAAGTACGCATGCACCCTGAGCACCAGGAGAAGACGGCGTTTGTCACGGACTAGGGAGTATATGTGGCGGTCGTCATGATGTTCGGGCTAAAGACAACGTAGACAACATTTCAACGAACGATTACGGAGATCTTTGGGGAATACATTCCGGCATTCATGCAAGTCTTTTTAGACGATTTTGCGGTATATGGGCAAGCAAAAGACCATTTTTCGCACTTACGTCTGTGCTTGAAACGTTGCCGCACCACACGCTTAAGCCTGAATCCCGCGAAATGTGCCTTCGGCGTGACCAGCTGGACTCTCCTAGGCCACATTGTCAGCAAAGAAGGAATAGCGGTCGACCCAAACCAGATCTCCGCTATTACGCAAGCTAAAACTCCGACAAATGCCAAATCACTTAGCCGATTTCTGGGCCAAATACGGTGGAATAGTCGGATGATACGGTATTTGGCGGACTTCGCCACGCCACTACACGCTGTCGTACATCGGACTCCTTTCCAATGGACTGCAATAGAGGATAAGGCCTATGAGGCACTTAAGATAATGCTCACACAGGCCCCGGTCATACAACCTCCAGTTTGGGCGAAGCCATTCCACGTGTTCATCGACGCCTCGGACATAGCAATAGGAAGCGCGCTAATGCAACTCACCGAACCAAACTGGTACAGGCCAGTATACTACGCAAGTCGTAAATTGACAGCAGCAAAGCGTAACTATTCCACAACAGAGCGGGAGGCGCTAGGGATGATCTATAGCAGCAATAAATTCCGACATTATTTACTAGGACGGAAATTCACGTTCCACGTGGATCATTCGGCATTATTGTATTTGGTGGAGAAACAAGCCCTGACAGGGAAATTGGCACGGTGGATGCTGCTGCTCCAGGATTTCGAGTTCGTAATTCAGCACCGGCCAGGGACGCAACACGCAGTGGCGGATTTTTTGAGCCCACAACTTCCGGTTGTGGTCGTCTATGAACGTCGCGAAGTACTGCGATACGGCATGTTACTTCGTGTCCACTTGGCATACATTGGTATGCACAAGTTCCAATGGTGCATTCCGTCTTGTCGGTGGCCTTGTCCGGAAAGAGGTTCGGTTTTGCTTGCCAGCCAAATACTTAGTGCACTTCTCAAGTTGCACGTCTTTCACCTCCGGAATGAGGTTATCTTCGGCAAGTCTCTGCAGAACTTCATGACTCTATTCCGGATGCTACCCGTGTAGCCTTCATCATCTAGCGGACCGACTAATATCAGGTTCAACCGAACCTCTGAAACGTGTAGTACATATTTCAGTAGCAACTCTCACCCAGTTGACGTCGTAAACTACACGTCTCCTATGCCGACAATTTGCCAAGCACCTTCATTTCCCATTCGGACAGAACCGTGATCTCCGGCTCTGTAAGTTGAGAATCACTTCCGGTCAGGGGTCAGGTGGAATGATGCTCCGGAGACAACCACCCATGTCAGCTCGTCGCTAACAAGATGTGGCTCACTCTCCTTGGTGATCAGCGGTAGTTCTTCCTCACTTGTCGTGATTGCCGACGTTCCTCTTCTTTCCGAAATCTTCTTCGGTTCCGAAATGTCAACTCCCTCTTTGGCTTTCCAGAAGTGTCGGAAATTCTTCTAGAAGTGCCCCGGCTTTCCGCAATAAAAGCAAGTGGGTCTTCCCCTTGACTTCGACCTCGCCCCCGATTTGTCCCGGTTTTGGGGACTCCGATTCTAGCCTCTTCCCCGGTTATGGTCATCTTCCGTGACCAAGACCTTCTAATTGGTTCCGGACTCCTAGTCCTTCCGGCGAGATTCTTCATCCAGCAAGCTTGATTTTACCCTTGCCAGGGACAATTGTTTTCCTTCCGACCCGATGTTGCCCAAAGAAACAACTAGCGTCTCCCAACTATCTGAGAGCGAACCGAGCAGGAGCAACGCAAGTCCCTCGTCGGTGAGAGGTACTTCCAATGAGGTTGTTTGATTTATGAGCCCCATGAAAGCATTCATGTGCTCCACCATGTTGGATCTGCCTTGGTATCGGAGTCTCACTAACTTCCAGAATGTCGAAACCTGATTTACGACATTCTTGCTCTCCAGCATGGTGTTGATTTTCTCCTAGAGCTCATTTTCCTTGTTCTCTTCATTGAAGTTATTGTACAGGCTCATGTCGATGAAGCATCTTATGTATGCCGTCGTCTTCATATGCATCACCTCCCAGGTCGCGGCATCGATCTTGTCCTGCTTGTTGTCTCCAAACTATACCGGCAACCAGAGATCTTTAATCACCAACATGTCCCTCATCTTCGACTTCCACACTGGGTAGTTGGAGCCGGTGAGCTTGAACATGCTCCTAAATTATTCTTCCATTTTTCTTTCTTTGTTTGAAGTTTACAACTTTGCTCTGATACCAGATTGAGAGGAATAGTGCTCAACCACAACCGAGTCTCGATCACTCAATGGAAGAAAATAGAACGGAAAAAAGGCAGATACAAGATGTTAACGTGGAAAACCCTAATCGGGAAAAACCACGGGAGCCCACAGAATCCAACTATCACAATGAGAGGAAGGATACAATGCAAGACTTAGAGGCAATGACCTCGACCTTTATGTCTTCACCAACCGGCGGTTACAACAGAAGATACTTTATGTTTCCCTCTCGCTCTCTTTGTCTCTCTCTGTCACTCTGTACAACAATAATGATAACAACCAACACCTTCAACATATAATTTCCCTAAGTCATATTTATACTTATATGACTTTAGGACTATTTACAAATATAGTCATGGCAAGCACATCACAAACATATTTACAGATATGTCCCTGGATCCGGTTTGTTGGGATTACGGTCCCTTCGGATGGGATGGTCGGATGTCGGAGATGAATGCCGACAAGCCCGGTTTCGGTTTCGGATCCGGATGACGAAGACCCCGGTTTCGGTACCGGATGACGAATGTACCCGGAGAGCGATCCGGATGCAGGGACATATCCGTGAATATGTTCGCTATGGGCCCCTGAGGCTACAGTTGTAAATAGCCCAAAGTCATATAAGTATAAATATGACTTGGATATGCGTGGACATTGCCACCGTGGTATTTGGTGAGATGGCTGATGTCGACTGAATGAAGAATTATTGTGTTAAGGATGAGTGAAGATGGTGGGGAGGGTCGAAGCCAATGTGCAGGAGTGGGTGAGGACATGTTTTAACCTAAGTTTTTGTTGATTATACAGGATATGCGTGGACATTGGAACCAGGTTAATCGGTGAGATGGCTGATGTCGACTAAAGGAAGAAATATTTGTGGTGAGGATGAGTGAAGATGGTGGGGAGGGTCGAAGCCAATCATCACGAGTGGGTGAGGAATTTTTAGACGGATTTTATTCTTATCACAGATTTTTGGGGTTTTTGGGCAATGACGTTAATCGGAGACATGACTGATGTGGGTTAAATGAAGCATGGTTGTGATGAGACTATGGTCTAATCAATGTATGGCTGTTCTGAGTTTCAGCTTGAAGAAGACTACGGCCAAGAAGTAGCAGATTACCTCAATGGCTTGATTGGAGAGAGCAGTTTTGTATTACCTAAGTGGTACAAAAGGACATTCACAAAGGAAAATTAAAGGCCAAGGAACGGGAACAGCTATTGGACAACCAGGAATTTGTTTATAGGTTGAATATGGGTATACTAAAGAGCTTAGTATATGTGGAATCACATTCAGCCAATGTTGGCTGCAACATGATGTTTTTTAGAGGCCATAACAAATGCCATCTTTATTTGGTCCCTTTTTTTACGATATATACTTATGGAGTGGAAACTATTATGTACAATTTGTAGATTGCCTTTGGCATTGTTAATTTTAATACCACTGGAGCATATTTTTTATGGAAAAAAATAAATATGACTTAGGGCAAATAGTTTTGTAGTTGCTTCTCATTTTTCTGTTTTTCCACTCAAGAGGAGTGAAGTGTAAGCAGCCGTGAGAGCGAGAGAGAGAGAGATAGAGCGCGAGAGAGGAAGAGGTAGACGCCTCTGTGTACTTCCGCCGCCTGTGGCGAGGACAGCGAGCTCAAGGTCGTCTCCTTGCAGCTCGCCATTGTATACTTCTCTGTATAGTGTTGCGTTGGAGTCTTGTACTCACGTGGTTTTTCCCGCCTGGGTTTTCCACGTTAATCCCTGTGTACTCGCGTCTTTGATTCTTTCGTGTGGTTCTTATTTTCTGCTGCATTGATCAACGACTACTCGGTTGTGGCCGAGCGGTGAAGGTGAATCGAAGCATCGATTCCCAACAAACTGGTATCAGAGCGACTGTTGCAGAAAATGGAAGGCGGCGGCAGCGGGCAGCCGATGATGATGGTGCTGAATGCACAGAATTACGCCGACTGGAAGATCAAGATGGAGGATCTTCTGATTGTTCGGGACCTGTACGAACCGATTGACAGGTCGGAAATACCGAAAGGGGTACTTGAGTCGGAGTGGAAGCTCCTGAACCGGAAAGCCGTAGCGACGATCCGACAATATGTCGATGTAAGTGTCCTACAACATGTGGCGAACGACACCAACGCATATGAGATGTGGAAGAAGCTGTCGGGCCTCTATGAGAGGAAGAATGCGTTGAACCGGACCTCCCTGATGAGGAAGATAGTGAACCTCAAGTATCGAGACGGCGAGAGTATGGTGGAACACGTAAGCACGTTCATGGGATTCGTGAATCAGCTTGCGGCGATCAAGTTCCCGTTGGAGGATGCAATGCAAGCCATCATCCTGATGTGTACATTGCCGGAAAGCTGGGAGAACTTGGTGGTGACTCTCAGCACCTCCTGTACAGAAGATAACTTGTCTTTGCAAACGGTAAAGACGAGTATTTTGAATGAAGAAGCGCGTCGGAGAGATAAAGAACCGGCCTCCGACCCGAAGGCGCTGCTTACCGAATCGGATCGGGGAAGACAATGGAACCGGAGTCCGCAAAGACGGGAGAAGTCGGGGACCCGGTCGCAGTCAAGAGGAAGGCCCACATGCTTCCACTGTGGGAAGCCGGGGCACTTTCGAAAGAATTGTCGGCATTACCGAAAAGACAACGGAGCCGACGACACCGATTCGAAGAAGTCACCGGAGAGAAACGGTGCATACCGGGGAGCCACGGACCGGAGAGGTTCGGATCGACGAGGGCAGGACCGGAAAGGAACGACGGCACTCGCGGCAAGTGAAGAAGAGATAATGCTCATTACCGAAGAGAGGGAGCTGAACCTTGCCGGCAATGAGACGACCTGGGTGGTCGATTCCGGAGCATCGTTCCACCTGACCCCGGAGAGAAGATACTTCTCATCCTACACAGCCGGTGAGCATGGCTGTGTTCGGATGGGAAATGAAGGTACGTGCCGGATTGCCGGCATCGGAGACGTGTGGTTGACAACCCCGACCGGATGCAAAATGCTGTTGAAGGATGTCCGACACGTTCCGGAGGTTCGATTGAACCTGATTTCGGCCGGGAGGCTAGACGATGAAGGCTACACAGGTAGCATCCGGAACGGCGTAATGAAGTTCAGCAAGGGGAGCCTGATAGTGGCTCGGGCCCGGAAAGACAACACACTGTACCTGATGAATGCCCGGTTATGTCCGGAAGAGCTGAATGTGGCAGCCGACACTGCCGGTGAGCTGTGGCACAAAAGACTGTGCCACATGAGTGAGAAGGGGATGAAGAGGCTTGCAGAAGACAACCTTATCCCAGTGAAGCATGTGCACCTGGAGAAGTGCACCGATTGCCTGGCCGGTAAGCAGAACCGAACCTCCTTTCACTCAAGGCCACCGACGAGACGTAGCGCACCATTGGAGTTGGTGCACACCGACGTGTGTCAGGTAGAAACGAAGTCACATGGCGGAGCCCAGTACTTCGTGACATTCATTGATGATCACAGCCGGAAGCTGTGGACGGCACCGTTGAAGACAAAGGACCAAGTGTTGTCCGTCTTCAAAGAACTCCACGCGAGAGTGGAAAGAGAATCCGGCAAGAAGCTGAAAGCGATACGAGCGGATAACGGAGGGGAATACCGGGGGCAGTTCCTGGAGTACTGTCGCTCGAAGGGAATCCGACTCGAGTTTACTGTGCCGAAGACGCCGGAACTGAACGGGCTGGCCGAGAGGATGAACCGGACCATAATGGAGAGGGTCCGGAGTATGCTGGCGCATGCGAAATTACCCAAGGGGTTTTGGGCTGAGGCAATGTCGACGGCGACATACGTGATAAACAGATCACCCTCAGTACCTTTGGACGGAGACACGCCACAGAAAGTGTGGACCGGTAAGGAAGTGTCCTACCGGCATCTGAAGGTGTTCGGGTGTCTCGCATACGTGCATGTGGCAAAGGACCGGAGAGGAAAGCTAGATCCAAAGACCCAGCCATGCATATTCCTCGGTTACGGCGATGACGAGTTCGGCTACCGAGTATGGGACCCGGTCGACAAGAAGATATTCAGGAGTCGAGACATCATCTTCATGGAGGACAAGACACTCGCCGACTGGGAGTCGGAGAAGAAGGTGAAGAGCTCCAAGTCGACCGGTGAGGATCAACTCTACGAGGAGCAGTCCCGACCGGCAAGGGACCGGTTAGCACTCGAGGATCCGGCCGAAGACGGTGAAGAAACAGAACCGGCCGGAGAAGATGAAAACGATACCGGAACCGGCCCCGATCCCGAAATGGATTCGGATGAAGAAGAATCGGAAGAACCGGTTACCGAAGCTCCGGAACGGAGATATCCTCTAAGAGAGAGAAGGGCCCCCCGGAGATTTCCGGAACCAGAGCACGTGCTGCTAACCGACGAGGGGGAGCCGGAGAGCTTTGAAGAAGCAAAGCATGACACCCAGAGCCGCAGGTGGTTGACTGCCATGCAAGACGAGATGGATTCCCTGCATGAGAACCACACATATGAACTTGTGGAGTTGCCGAAAGGAAAGCGGGCACTTCGAAACAAGTGGGTGTTCAAGCTGAAACCGGGAGATGCCGGAAACCCCCCGAGATACAAAGCCAGGATCGTGGTGAAGGGGTTTCAGCAAAAGAAGGGCGTCGACTTCGACGAGATATTTGCCCCGGTAGTGAAGATGACCTCCATCCGGACGGTGCTGAGCATAGCGGCAAGCATGGACCTCGAGGTAGAACAGATGGACGTGAAGACGGCATTCCTTCACGGTGACCTCGAAGAAGAGATCTATATGCAGCAACCGGAAGGATTCGAGAAGGAAGGGAAGGAGCACCTGGTATGCCGGTTGAAGAAGAGCCTTTACGGACTGAAGCAGGCTCCCCGGCAATGGTACCGGAAGTTCGACTCCTTCATGACCGACGAAGGGTACCTCAAAACGCAGTCCGACCACTGCGTGTTTGTGAAGAAGTTCGAAGGAGGAGACTTTCTAATACTCCTCCTGTACGTGGACGACATGTTGATCGTCGGACGGGACCAGGTCAAGATACGGATGCTGAAGAAGGCTCTTCACCGAACCTTCTCAATGAAGGACCTGGGTCCGGCGAGGCAAATACTAGGGATGCACATCATCCGGGACCGGAAGAAGAAGCAGTTGTGGCTGTCACAGGAGAAGTACGTGACGAAGGTGCTTCACCGGTTCAACATGTCGGAAGCAAGACCGGTCGGATCGACCCTCCCGGCAAACTGCAAGCTGTCCAGCAAGCAAAGTCCCAAGACAAAGGCTGAAAAGGAGGATATGATGAAAGTGCCGTATGCCTCAGCCGTCGGGAGCCTGATGTACGCCATGGTGTGTACGAGACCGGACATAGGATATGTAGTCGGAGTGGTGAGCCGGTACATGAGCAATCCCGGCAAAGAGCATTGGAACGCGGCCAAGTGGATACTCCGATACCTGAAGGGCACAGCGAATGTGTGCCTCCGATTCGGCTCCGGTAAACCCGAACTCGACGGTTTCACCGATTCGGATATGTCGGCTGATGCAGATACCAGCCGGTCCACATCAGGGTATGTGATGACGTATGCAGGGGGAGCTGTTTCATGGCAGTCGAGGCTGCAGAAGACGGTTGCGTTGTCAACCACGGAGGCGGAGTACATGGCGGCCGTTGAAGCCGGCAAGGAAATAATATGGATGAAGGACTTCATTAGAGAGCTCGGTATCCAACAGGAGGAGTACCGACTCTACTGCGACAGTCAGAGTGCAATCCACCTTGCGAAGAATGCGGCCTATCACTCCCGGACGAAGCACATCCAGCGAAGATATCACTGGATCCGGGAAAGGATAGAAGACAAGGAGTTCGTGCTAACAAAGATCCACACGGACGAGAACGGGTCGGATATGCTGACCAAGGTCCTCACACCCGACAAGCTGGAAGCATGCCGGAAGAGGATCGGATTGGAGAGACATCCCATGCCGAAGTGAAGGGGGATTTTGTTGGGATTACGGTCCCTTCGGATGGGATGGTCGGATGTCGGAGATGAATGCCGACAAGCCCGGTTTCGGTTTCGGATCCGGATGACGAAGACCCCGGTTTCGGTACCGGATGACGAATGTACCCGGAGAGCGATCCGGATGCAGGGACATATCCGTGAATATGTTCGCTATGGGCCCCTGAGGCTACAGTTGTAAATAGCCCAAAGTCATATAAGTATAAATATGACTTAGGGCAAATAGTTTTGTAGTTGCTTCTCATTTTTCTGTTTTTCCACTCAAGAGGAGTGAAGTGTAAGCAGCCGTGAGAGCGAGAGAGAGAGAGATAGAGCGCGAGAGAGGAAGAGGTAGACGCCTCTGTGTACTTCCGCCGCCTGTGGCGAGGACAGCGAGCTCAAGGTCGTCTCCTTGCAGCTCGCCATTGTATACTTCTCTGTATAGTGTTGCGTTGGAGTCTTGTACTCACGTGGTTTTTCCCGCCTGGGTTTTCCACGTTAATCCCTGTGTACTCGCGTCTTTGATTCTTTCGTGTGGTTCTTATTTTCTGCTGCATTGATCAACGACTACTCGGTTGTGGCCGAGCGGTGAAGGTGAATCGAAGCATCGATTCCCAACACGGTTCACGCTGGATCCATCCGGTCCAGTTCCTTCCTTCGGCTCGTCCAATCCGTCGCATCCGGGTCCTATCCGGAGGGACCAAATTCCCAACAATCATTTCTTCCTACGTATTCTTGAACTTGATAATATCTTACTACGACCTTTGTCCTTCTCTAGAGTATATTATAGATTATTTTACCTTTACTAATACACTATTTGATCAATTTGCTATAATACATGCTCTTATTATTATGACCAATTGCCATTTTACTTCGAAACTTTGTCTCACACGGTCATTAATCACTACCAAATGGTGATTGTAAAGATAGTCAACCAAGGACCACAAGTCATTTATTTTTCATTCTCGTGCCTTACATTAACAACAATCTCTCTTCCTTATATCTTATTTTATTAAGTTTCTCTTTAACATTGAAATAGTACCATTCTTATCGTTATCATTGGGCTATGAATGACCTTGGAATGCCATTTCCATTGGGGTAAGGGCATATCACTATCATTGGACCAATGTCAATGACACTTGTATCATGGAGTTACCACTAGCATTGGGATGTATCCGCTAGTGGGAAATTGCCAATATGAAAGTGACAAATAAGAGGGAGAAAAAGTGAGATGGTTGAGTGGCTAAAGAATGAGACAAGAAAAGCCCATAAGTGCACATGTGCATGTGAACGTGATGGTTTTTTCAATGATGGGTTGTATGAGATGATAGTTGTTATGGTATGTGATCTAACCTTCCATTCTTTACTTGCACGAGTACACTTGTAGGTGCTTGCTCCATCTATATACTTTGTCTGCAATGAAAATGTGTGTATGGACATACGTACTTGTGTGTAAACTCTTGTCACTAACCAAGACATTGCCATGATGAAAGGAACAAAGAAGAGGGAGAAAAAGGAGGATGATGAAATAGTTCAAAAAAAGGACAAGAAACACCCCCTTTAAAGAGCATTGTACAAAAATGTGTGTGTGTGTGTGTGTGTGTGTGTGTGTGTGTTGAATAAGATCATTGAGAACCTAAATCAGGGAAGATGGTAACATCAACGATGGGTTGCAGAGATCATAGTTGTTCTAGCAAATGATCTAGCCTTCCCTTCTTAACTTGCATGGGTGCACATGTAGGTGCACACTATATGGGCACTCTATTTGCAATGAAAAATTTTGTTTGAAGGTGTGTACATGTGTGTAAACTCATGCTTTTATGAGTTAGTCCTTGATAATGATAAGGGAGTGTGTGCAAGAACGAATATGCCAAAGAAGCTCCGAAAGTGTTGAAGGGTCCTTATATAAGTATGATAAGCAAGTGTGTGCAAGAATGAGTGTACCCAAGAAGGTGCAAAAGTCTAAGCCTGTATGGGTGTTTGTATGCATATAAGTATGTTTATGTGTAAGAGTTTGTGAGTGCTCATATGTGTACATGCATCATCATAGTATGTAATATACTCAAATGCATTGGTAAACATTCTTTTTCATACGAATGTAAACAAATCTTTATGTTATCAAAACATTCTTATGTTTTTTTTTTTAACTTTTTACCTTAACTTTCTTACCTTTAAAAAAAAAACTTATAATAAATAATGAATATAAAAGTATGGTATTTACCATACTTTGAGGGTGTTTGCCATACTCGAATGATTGAAACATTCTCGAATGCGAATGTACGTATGGTTCATACTATGCATGCATGTATTGTGTGTATATGTGTTCATGTATCATCTGATATGTGTGTATAGATGTAAGTGTTTGTGAGTTTCAAGCTTGATGTGGGGCATCGATCGATGACATCAAGTTGCATCAACAGTTGCTATGTTGTTGGGGGCAATTGCCTCTTCTCTTAATCCATTTTCTTGTGATTGCCAAATGAGGGGCCTCTATAGGCCCTCACCTTCCATAGAAATTCCTCTCCAATACTCCGAATTTTTGTGTGTAATTTTTCACCTAAGGCTAAGATTGTCAAGACGAAGATTGCGCTCTGATCTTGGTTTACATAACCAAACTATTTTTTACAATAGGAAACCCGTTTACATAATTAAGAAAGAAGGTTATAAAGATAATAAGATAATGAAGAAAGAAGGTTTATAAGAGTGTCGAGGAGAGATCCTTGAGTTTTGACGAGTCACAAAGTTTATCTACGATCCACATCGCCTTGGTCGTCATAGGCCCCTCACACACCCTCATGATCCACTATCCTACAACTTGCAGCCACCATCACATTTTCAGCTCCCCGTGATGCAATATTTTTATATTAGAATCAAAATTCACTAACTACGAATGGATATTATTCAACATTTGGATATGTAACGTCATCATCTATCTCATATCAAGATGTCATTATTCAAAATTCACTAACTACGAATGGATATTATTCAACATTTGGATATGTAACGTCATCATCTATCTAATATGAAGATGTCATTATTCAAAATTCACTAACTACGAATGGATATTATTCAACATTTGGATATGTAACGTCATTATCTATCTCATATGAATTCCAAGAGCAACTTGTGTATCCATGCGTTCTATTTTATATGCTAGATGGTCACCGTCCATGCCGTCACATCCTCCAAATTTGTCATAATTCTGGGATCACTAAGAGAACTTAGCTCATAAGATGTGATTACTAGTGCCGCCCCTCCCTCTATCCATGAAGCTTTTAGAGACTCATTATCGGTGCACATCAAGTGTTCAAACACTTGAAAAGAAACTCTTCTTGGAAAAAGATAACACTCTTGAAGCACATGCATCATGAAATCTTGCATAATTACAAACCCATTGGATACTTACTACTTTCTTAAGTAATGGAACATTCTTACACTTTGCATGAGTTTTAATGTTAACATGAACTTTTGCCACGAAATAAATCCCAACCAAAACATTGATACAGTTGAACTTGTTGCGTGATTGTCAAAAGCTTGTACTTCAATTATTGTCACTTCTGAAATGGCCGCATAGGTAAGGAGGGTTATATCCTCATCCTCGATCATACAAAAGAACACTTCTCAATCAATGTTTGGCCTCAAGTGCATAACTAATCTATGTGATTTTGCTTTGCACAACCTTTCATATTTTTGAACTTTTTGATTGTTGAGGAAAAGTCGTACACATACTTGAAATCTCAATTATAAAACGTTGGAATATTGGGAATTGGGGAAGCTAGAAAAGTTCAAGGTGCAAGTGGGAGGTAAGGGTATGGGTTGATCGACAAAATTGCCTTCAAGGAAAGCCTTTGCTACCAGCTCATAAAAGTGTTGAGTAAGATGAATTCCGTCCCAATTTATGTAGCTGGATGGATTGGGACAAGCCCCCACAGTCATATTCCTCTCATTAATCACTCCCGTCTGAGCACATTGCACTGTGGCGTTGTAGTTATATTCCCCTCCATATCCACAGCATGCCTTATGTTTCTCTGTGAACCCTACATCATGCCACAATTCATTTCTAACTAAATATCTCTTCTTCATGTATGTATGTATGTATGTATGTATGTATGTCTGTGTGATAGATAATAAATACATTGCTAAAAATAAATGTGTGTGTGTGTGTATCCATGCATATGAATGTATACATACATTCCTCTCGGACAAACTGACATCCACAAACATCTATCTATGACTTACCATATGCCGTTGCATTCAAGAGGATATCAACATTGATTCCAAAATAGTCTCCAAATGCAATATGGGCCTCTTCTAGCTTGGACCGTAGCTCAATCACAGCTTCAAGGAGCTTCTCATTGTGGTATTGAACATAATTATTGACTGCTTTCACACATCCAAGTGAGTCCAGATCTTCAGGTTGATGTGGAAGGAGAGTTAGAAGCCTTGAGATGCATCCATCTGCAGCAATACCCACTACAAGGAAATTCCTCGCTCCCTCCTCATACAATCCCTAAATAGAACTCAACGACATTTATTCACAAAGTTATCCGTTCATTGATAGACCATGTTAACTCTGTGTGTGTGTGTGTGTGTGTGTGTATAGTCTATTCATGTGAACAAGCCAAGCCTTACTAAACTCCACTAAATGAGAGGAAAACATACATATGGTCTTTCCAAATCTTAACTCAATGAATCCATATGATAATTATTTTATATTGCATTAAGTTTCAAAATCTGTACATATCCTCATTGCATGTAAACATATAATGCTGAATTTACTAATGTGGATCTCATGTACTCCCTTTAATGAACTAGATTCGGAAACTAGCTTAGATAACATGATCCCATTCATTCATGTGAACTAAATTCGAAAACTGAGATGTGATGTGTGATGCCAGGATATCCTAAATGAAGTTAACCATGGAACGAGCATCACGATATGTTACTTACCTCAACAACTTCTCTTGTATATTGAATCACATCGGGTACTAATAGGTCCTTGACCTCATCTACAGTAAGTTTGTAAGTGACGATGCCAGCTCGGTAATCATTTTCTCCAGTGGAAATCACGTACAAACCCTCTCCAAAGTATACATTCGGGGGCAAGTAGGAGCTGTCTATATTGATAGTGAGAAAAACAAGCATAAATAAATATTGAGTATGAATGAGCAGTTAAAGAGAAATGAGGCGAGGCAACCACGTTTGGTTTGGTCATATGATGCTATGTAGACATGATGGTGATACCTTTGCATTGTTGTTGCACATAATGTGACTTGAACTTCTTAAACTGGTTGAATTGTCGCTGCAAGTAGAAAGGAGAAGGGGCATAGTCGGGAATGACAGCTGACGAGGACATTGCAAAGTTGACACCGTGTCGGAAATCGACATCTATGACCCCAAAGTAGGGATGTAGGAAGGGCAGTCCATATGCTTGAGCTACATACACAACACACAACAGAGTGAAGGAGATCTTTTGAAAATCATTGGAAAACCACAGATGGAGAGGTTGAAAGAAAGAAAGCAATAGAAAACAAAACCAAAAAAATAGAATTAATACGATTTCTGAAAATGATTCTAATCAACGGGCAGAGAGAAACCTTGGAAGTCTATGACGAGGCGGCCATCACAGAATCGATCTGCAGGGTATCCGAAGTAAGAGATCCCATAAGGAGGCATTTCGGATCGGCTCTCAGTCGGATATGCAGCTTGGAGGTTTCCTGTGTCTGCTTTCGAATCGCCAAAGCTGAACAGGCTTGGAAAACAGGAATAGGAGGAAGACGAAGAAGAAACAAACCCTGAAGTAGTTGTAGCAATGGTGATGAAAACCACCAGCAACTTCATTTCCTTGTTCATCATCTCTCTAATGCAGATGGAGATGCAGGTGCAGGTGCAGGTGCAGGGGGGCTCTTTCTTCTTCTGCTGCTGCTCATTCTACACTTTTTATTATGAGTATTCTCTCTCCTTCCATGAGAGAGAGAGAGAGGAGAGAGAGACCCATTGTAACTTGTAAGTAAGTGTTTTTCACACACATTTATTAAATACATAATTGTGTGTTTTTTACACACATTTATTAATATAATTGTGTGCTCTTATGAGAGAGAGAGAGAGAGAGAGCCTAGATGGGATGTAGCTCTGTTGGTACGGTTCCCTAATGGAGACCAAGAGGTTCCAAGAGGTCCTGGGTTCAACCCATACATTCCACCACAATGGCATCTAGTGAATTAAGAGATATAGATTATATCTATATAATAGAGAGGTGAGGAAATTGGGTTTGAAACCCAAGATGTAGTGTAAACGACTTACCACTAGGGTAAATGATAATAAAATAGAGAGAGAGAGAGAGAGATTCTTACCAGCTCCTTCGATACATAAACAAACATAACGAATGTATATAATTAACTTCAGTCCATCGATACACTTCCTTTTTCTTCGTCATCTTCTTATTCGTGATCCGCCTTCTCCCCCACCCAATTCAATTGACATAATAAGTAATGTATATGGATCATGCAGATGATGCAATCATACATGGCCTACATATATATATAAAGAAGAAGAAGAAAAGGTGAAAAAGGTGCATGATCCATATACATACATATACACAACCATGTACTTACTATTATTCTTGAGTCTACACTTTCTAAAAGACGTATCTATCTATCTATCTATCTTATCATTCCCTACCTACACACTCACGTAATTACATATATATGCTGCAATATGCATATGAAGCAATCAATCTACAACCACCTTGCCCATGATGCCCATGTAATGTAATGTATGTCCATACCTCTTGGGATCCTTCCCCTCCCCTACTACGTGGTTGAGTTGGCACCCACCATAAATAAAAGCAATTCATAAGAACTCACGTCCTCTTAAACAACTCTTCTGATGATAGAAAGTATGTACATATGGATCTCTACTTTATACATTTATTTATCATTTTCATCCCACATGTTATAGTTTGGAGGAAGAAAGAGACAAATACACTTTTACATGTTCTTTACACAAGTAAACGTTCTTTCGTCCTAATAAAAGGGGATCATCATGCTATCCTAAAAATCTTATCCCCTTGGTTTAGTTGGCCAAGATGTATTTCAATTTGGAATATTTTACAATTTGCCATGGTTTATGTAATTTCACATGATGAGTGACCCTTCAACCTTTGAAAGGAGACAAACAACTTCAACAATCCGTTATGCCAAAAATGTAAGAACCACACCTTATATCTCTCTTCGAGCAAAACCAGTTGTCGTAAAATACGTCATGTGGAAAAAAAGGGATGATGCATAACCATTGGATATCATAATCACATCAAGCAAACCACTCTATTATGAGAACATGTACCAATTATAACCTCTTGGGTGTGCTCCACAAGAATATGTTGCATTTCATGCAATGCAAGGGTTACATGTTAGGGCTAACAACCTATTATATTTATAGGAACTTTAGAAAGAGTGCTAAGGGTGGGAGAGTTTCCATTTAGACATTGAGTTATATTTTTATTTGCTCATTTAGGAGCATATGTCCTTGAGCCTTTAATGTATCAATCCCTTTGTTGTAATTTTTATGAACATTGAATGATCAAATGAGAGGTTAAATGGATGTGCGAAAGGGAGGAAGAGAGGACAAGAGGATGTTGAGTTGAGAGTTTGAGCAGATACAAGGGTGAGAGGATGAGCTCATGGAAGAGTAGGAAAATGAGGATGAGTGGATACAGTTTAGGAGGATTAATAGAATGGATTCATTTGGGAGGATTTGGTACAGGGAAATTAGATAACAAGTCTAGAAGTAGAAATAACGAAAAAGGAGACAATATGTAATAAAAAGTATGAGGTTAAAGGGTAAGGCTATCGAGTATATAGAGAGGGTCATAGAGTTGAAGTTTTAATTGGAGCATATAGGATTTCATGCTTTTACATATTTTCTAGAAAGGAGATATATGAGCATTAAATGTGGTTGGTGGCACCTCTCTCATTATAAAAAGAGGAAAAGACTCATTTTGGGGTTAGGAGTTCTTTTTGCATTTGAGGGTTTTGAGAGCTCAAGAGGTCTTTATCTTCTGGTTTTAGAGTTCTTTTTCTTATTTTCATTTGGTTTAAGGTAGGGTGAGGCCTCGTCGATACCAAGTACCTTGGATCCTCATTGATAGTTTAAGTGGTCTACCCTCAACCTCATCACCATCGTTGTAAACACTCCTCTCAATCACCATCACAATTATTTTGTAATAGCATTGTAATCCCTGTTACTCGAACTAGAGAGGATGGATCGAACTCAAGTTATCGTGTTCAATCATCGAAAATTCTTTATTTCTTCTAAAAGCTCATGTGTGTAGATGTGTAAGTGTGATAAATAATTTAAATTAGAGGTATATATATGTTAGGTCATTTGTTTTTATGTGTGTGTGTGTATGAGAATATATTCACATGTTCGATTGTAGGTATGCGATTGATTGCTTATTTTGATGTGAATAAGAAAATGTAAATGTGTAAATATTTTCTCATGAGAATGTAGGTGAATGCATGTGTATTTGAGCTTAAGAATATATCATAAATGTTTACATGTAAATATATGTATATACATGTAAAATAAAGCCTATTTGAGCTTAAGAAGCCAATCTTCAACCATTCAAATAGGCTATCACAGAAGCCGGGTTCTTAGAAGTCGACTAAGAGAGAGTCGGCAACAGATCCAAGTCAAAGACAAGACCGACTAGTCGGGCCGACGACAAGATTGACTAGTTGGGCCGATTGGACAAACGACATAAGATTCGGCTAGTCGACTAATCGAATCAACTAGTCGACCAATCGATTGATTAATTGTTAGTGCTATTAGTTTAATAATAGGAATGTAAGTAGTAGAGGCTACATTTGTAAATAGCCCATGTAGTGTATAAGTATAAATACACTTAGGGCAAAACCTAGTTGTACATAGTGTGTAGAACAAGAGTAGAACTGAGAACCGTGTGCACAGTGTGAGTTAGAGAGGAAGTGACGCCATAGTTGAGTGAGCTTAGTATAAACTATTGTACAGAGAGTGTTGTATTGTTGTCTCCTCCTGTTTTAAGGCTGTATAGTTGAATATCTTTGTTCTTGTGGTTTTTCGCGTTTTAGGGTTTTCCACGTAAATCTCTGTGTTGTTTTCTATTTCTACTCGATTTGTGTATTATAACATATCTTTTGTGGATCAACGATTCGATTATCTACAATCTAGTATTAGAGCTCGAGGTGCAAGCATGGAAGGAGGTGTGAGCGGCTTCCTAGGTATGATAGTTCTAAACTCACAGACTATGCAGACTGGAAGATAAAGATGGAAGACCTTCTCATAGTCAAAAACCTGTACAAGCCCATCGATAGAGCAAAAATAACCACGAGGGTGTTAGAATCTAAATGGAAACTTCTGAACAGAAAGGTGGTGGTCACCATCAAACAATGCGTCGATGTAAGTGTCCTTTAGCATGTGGTGAACGACACAAATGCCTATGAGATGTGACAGAAGCTCTTAGGTCTATATGAGAGGAAGAACACCCTCAACAAAACATCCTTGATGAGAAATATTGTGAGGTTGAAATACAGGGATGGAGAAAGCATAGTGGAGCATGTGAGCACATTCATGGGGTATGTGAACCAACTTGTTGCAACCAAGTCTCCCCTTGAAGATGTCATGTAGGCCATCCTACTATTGTGCACCTTGTCGGACAACTGGGAGAACGTGGTGGTGACTCTCAACACCTCGTGTCAAAAAGAGAACTTGTCTCTTCAAGTGGTAAAGACAAGCATCTTGAATGAGGAGACAAGAAGGAAGGTCAAGGGTGTCCTGTCCCAGTCAGAGTCAAACTTGACTCAACATACCGACAAAGGAAGGAACTGGCAAAGAAGTCCACCAAGGAGAGAAAAGTCTCAAGCCAGGTCCAAGTCCAAAGGTAAGCTGACATGCTTTTATTGTGGAAAGCTTGGACACTTTCAGAAGGACTGCAAATACATGAGGAAGAACAAAGGTGTCAGTAATGATGTCGAACCTAGAAAGATTCCTGATGAAAAGGGCACATCAGCTGTAGCTACAAGTGCAGAAGAGATCTTGTTCATTTGTGAGCACGCAAGCACAAATCTTGCAAGTGAAGAGTGTACATGGGTAATCGACTCAGGTGCATCTTTCCCTATAACTCCGTCGAATGAGTCTTTCTCGACTTACACAACCGGTGATCATGGCTATGTAAAGATGGGAGATAATGGGGAATGCAAGATAGCCGACATAGGAAGTGTAAGCCTAATGACATCGACAGGTTGTCGAATGACTCTAAGGGAGGTTCGACATGTCCCTGATATCAAATTGAATTTGATATCGACTGGAAGATTGGATGATGAAGGTTATAGTGGTAGCTTCCGAAATGGCAAGTGGAAGTTCTGCCAAGGAAACCACGGCTCGAGCACAGAAAGAGGGCACATTGTATATGATGCATGCCTGACTGTGCAAGTCGGAAGTGAATGTGGCAGCCAACTTGAGTGGAGAGTTATGGCATAAGAGGCTAGGCCACATTGTTAGGAATCAGGTCCCTCCGGATGGGAAGTGAGAAGAACAATGTTGATGAGCGGCCTCGGCCAAAACCGGATGTGGTGTACCCGGCTACGGAAGACCCGGTGAGAACCGGATGACGAGTACCCGGCAAGAGCCGGATGGTGAAGGCCCGGTGAGAAGTACTCACCGGATGAAGGGACATATTCGTAAATATGTTTTCTGAGAGTCCATCGGGGCTATATTTGTAAATAGCCGAAAAGTCATATTAGTATAAATATGACTTAGGGCAAACTTAGTGGTATTGTAGTTGTCATTCTTGTTGGTGCAAGATTTGAGTGCGTAACTATGTACAGAGAGAGAGAGAGAGAGAGAGAGAGAGAGAGAGAGAGAGAGAGAGAGGAAGAGGTCGTTGCCTCTGTTGTAACCGCCGCCTGTGGCGAAGATAGCAAGCTCGAGGTCGTTGCCTCGGTGCTTTACTATTGTACATTGTGATATAGTGATAGTTTGCAGTCTGTGGGCTGCCGTGGTTTTTCCCTAGTTTGGGTTTTTCCATGTTAACATCCTGTGTACTCTTCTCTTCACTGTGTCGTGCGTTCATTACCCGTTTTCTGTGTTTGATTCTAGGCTCGGTTGTGGCCAAGCGTTGTTCTTCGGGAGTGTGTATTCCTGTCACACATGAGTGAAAAGGGAATGACATCCCTAAGATCAGCTTCGCCGGTCCAATATCTTTCATGGCAAACGACTTGCCTAATGCTTTCTTCAAGCTCACGATACTCTTCGTGTCTTGGACGACTATCGGTATGTCATCGACATATAATAAGAGAACCAAGACACCTTCATTGTACCTTTTGATGAAGACACCGTGATCAACCAATGTTTTCTGAAATTGATGTTCCATCATGAAGGATTCAAACTTCTTATACCATTGGCGTGGAGCTTGTTTCAACCCATACAAGCTTTTCTTTAGTCGACACACTAGGTTCTCTTTCCCTTTCTCCTCAAAGCCCAAGGGTTGTTGCATGTAGATCTCTTTATCCAGCTCCTTGTGCAAGAATGTTGTCTTGACATCTAACAGTTTCATCTCCAAGTCCATAATGGCAGCTATTCTTAGAAAAGTTCAAATTGATGTCATCTTCACGACTGATGCGAATATTTTGTCAAAGTCGACACCGTTTTTATGTTGGAACCCCTTTACCACTATCCAGGCTTTATATCTGGGTGCATTGTCGACTTCTCCAGTCTTTACCTTGTAGACCCATTTATTCTTGATTGCTCTCTTACCTTTAGGCAACTCTACTAGGTCATAGGTGTAATTTTTGCACAAGGAGTCCATCTCATATTGCATTGCACTTAGCCATTTCTTCTTGTGGTCATTGACAATGGCTTCATCATAGCACTCATCGGTGTGTTCCAGCTCCAATAGAACTTCAATTCTTCTCAGTGGTCTTGAGTGGAATGTTGTACTGTTCTACTTTCAGACTAAGCAGTCAACACATTTCTCCAATTGTACTCCTTTCACTTTTAGGAGAAGTTCATGGTCGACCAACATATTGCACATAGTTCGGGACAAAATTGAAACTGCTATGGTTGTCACAAGAGAAGTATGTGACAAAGATCCTAGAGAGATTCAACATGTCGGAAGCAAAGCCTGTCGGCTCCGTGTTGCTGTCCAACTACAAGCTGAATCCTAAGCAATGCCCCAGAGGGGAGAAAGTAAAGGCTGAGATGAGGAAAGTATCATATGCCTCAACCGTCGGCACTTTAATGTATGCCATAGTCTGCACGAGACCAGACATAGCATTTGTTGTGGGGGTAATAAGCTGATACATGAGTAATCTAGGACGAGAACACTAGGCAACTGTTAAATGGATACTCAGGTACTTGAAAGGTACCTTGAGGGTATGCCTAAGGTATGGTGTCGGAAAACCTATGCTCGAAGGTTTTACTGATTTGGACATGTCGGGGGATGTAGACTCCAGCCGATTCACATCAGGGTACGTGATGACCTATGCTGGGGGAGCAGTGTCGTGGCAGGCACATCTATAGAAATCTGTGGCTTTGTTGACCATAGAGGGAGAGTACATGGTAGCGGTAGAAGCCGGCAAAGAGTTGATTTGGATGAAATTTTTCTTAGTGAGTTGGGAATGAAACAAATTGTTGAGCGGACAAGCTCAACTGGATCCGGATCGGAGTCCAGAATGAAGAATCGGATCTGTGTCCGAATGGTATTTGGAACCAGGAGCCGGATCGGATTGTAACGGATAGGCCGTTAGAGACCTACGAATCTAGCCTAGTACGTAGGCAAATTTTTAGGAGTCAGTGTTAGTCGTTCGTATGAGCATTGAAGTATTTGTTAGTACTTCTATAAGTCCTTTTAAGGACTTGTATAAAAGTGCTCACAGAGCACATTGTATGTACAAAGAGTTTTATAGTGTTTTGGAATACACACATTTTCTTTGTTTTGTTCTAACTCTGTCTCTCCGTGTAAGGTTTCCATTAAACCTGTATCTGTATTCTTTTGCTATCCGAACGAGCCAATTTTTTCTTAGCTTCCGCAATCGTATTCTTTTACATGGTATCAGAGCGCGAGGGTTGACAACCTCTACAACCGACAAGCATTTATTTTTGAAGAAAAACCCTAACATCCGGTAAATAACATGCAAAAGAAGAATATGGACTGAGGAATGGCTAGCTTGCTCCAAACGGAGAAGTTTGACAGATCCAACTATGCATGTTGGTCGTACAAGATGCACCAGTACTTGCTTGGGCATGGCTACTAGAGTTATGTCGATGGGGCTAATGATACGGCACCTGATGCAACACACAAGGACTTCCCGACTTGGGAACAAGTAGCAAGCAGAGTTATGTGTTGCTTTGCGTCCAGTGTCGGCGATCAGCTGGAGAGCCATATCCGAGACGCCAAGACGCCAAAGAAAGCTTGGGGAAACCTGAAGAAGATCTTCGCCGAAAGCACCACGTCCCGGAAGCTGCAACTTCGACAGGAGTTGAGCCATGTCTGACAGAAGGACGTGTCGGTGGCCGACTATATGACCCAGATCAAAGACATCTGCGACTCACTTGCCTCTATCAACATAATCGTCGAGGAAGATGAGTTGGTGCAAATTTGTCTCGGGGGCCTGGTGTCAAAGTTCTGAGCATTCTAGACGGCGGTTTGTTCAAGGGAGAGTACGCCCTTGTTTTTCGACTTACAATCGATGCTCCTAGTAGAGGAGAACCACATAGGTGCGTCAACAAGCATGCACACCGATAGCAAGTTGTTGTACACGGAGGCAGATCCGCCTCGTGGTCGTGGTAGACGAGGTGGATTGGCACGTGGTGGAAGTGGCCGACAAGAGTAGAATCGAAGGCATAAAGATGGTGCCAACAACAATTCCGGACCCTCCGGAAACAAGGGGAGTCAAAGCGGCGTTGGAAACTGGCAAGAGAACACCGCAACAGAATGTTGGTACTGTGGTCGGAAGGGCCACAAACAGAGCGAGTGTTGGAAAAAACGCGCGTATTCAGACAAGTTCGGATCCGGCAAGGCCGGACGAGGAAGCCGACAAAGCTCGCACTACGCTGAGGAATCAGAAAAATCCGATTCTGGAAATGGAATAGGCCCAACCTTTGTGATGAAACACAAGGCTAACTCAATAATGAAGACCACTTCCGATGTCATGAAGATTTCGGGCCATAGTGAGAAATCAGAGAATATTGGAAGAATTGGCGGAGTGCACCATGTGCACTTACCCTTGTAAAAACGTGTGAATATTAGGAGTTAAGTCGGGACAGAGGATCCCATATAATAAAGGATTTATCCCACATTGTTACACATCCCTCTCCTTGTTCTATAAAAGGAAGGGAGCACACTTTGTAAAAGGGTTGCCCATTTTGAGTTAGGAGGGTATACCACTTAGGTCTAGGGTTTGGTAGTGTTCTTCCTCTTCATCTTATTCTTGTTCCCTTAGGGTTTGTACTTTGGTCTTCACCCTATTTCGTTTTAGGGTTTCGTCTTGGTTTCTTCTTCTTCTTCTTCCCCTTCGTGTTTGTTTAGGGTTTGCTTCTGCTCGGTCCCCTGTACAAGACCCCGCTCGGCGAGACGAGCCTGAGAGCTCCCCGATTGGCGGCTTGGCAGCAGACTGCTGCTGTAACCTACCTTGGTCTGGCTCGAAGCCGGGGATGTATTCTTTCCCTTGTAATATACATACTCGTATGTGTTTGTGCATATTCGTGTATTTGGTGGTGTCGGAAGCACAACCCCTTGCTTCCTGTGCATAAGAGTTGGTGTCACGCGCACACTCTCCCTCTCCTTTGTCTCTCTCTCTCTCTCTCTCTCTCTCTCTCTCTCTCGTGTTCGGTTGCATCCAGGTCGTGTCTGGTGTCGATTTTCTTGGCATCCCTCTTCTCCCTTGTCTGAGACCCCCTGTGGTCCCGCCCCTTCTACACGCAAGCGCATAACAACGCGACATATTTGGTGAACCCGACGTGAAGGGCGGCAAGGGAGAATGGAGCTGGAAGAATACGACTTCACGTAGCTTTTTGTCGAAGCGGTGAGGGAGTTTGGACGATCAACAACAAGATGAGAGATGACGCAACAAGTGGTTGAGCGAGTGGTTGTAAGAGTCAGCCATTTCGACAGGGACAAAGTCCCATTTTACTTGGAAGCCTACAACGCGGAAATGGAGGAGCAAGACGTAGCCGAGGTGTTGAGGCTGGAGTTCTTTTGTCGGGTCGTCGTCATCCGTATGCTTGCGGAAGTGAAGGAGCTCCGAGAAGCTCATAGTTCGTGGGAGGCCTTCGAAGAGGCGCTCCTGTAGGCATATGGGGGACGGCGGAAGAGCCGTGGACGACGTGGACGACGTGGGTTCGATCAGTGGGTAGCATCGGCAAAGACCCACCGGGGTGCAACGAAGGTGTTTCGAGAGTTTGAGCGATGGCTTGCTCGGCTCCCGGAGCGGGAACAAGGTTTGGTGGGGGCGGACAAAGTTCTGTTGTTCGTTAAGTCGATCGACCGAGTGGAACGGGAGGCCATCAGCATTGAGCTCGAAGACGAGGATGGAGCGAATGGCCTTACCGAGGACTGGTCGAAGGTCGGAAGGGTATGCGAACAACTAGATGATGAGCGAGCCGAGAAGGCTAAGAGGAAGGTACGCGACGGCGTGCCATCACATTGGGAAGAGGCCGAACGGCAAAGAGAGTCGGCAAGGCTCAACTTCACGGCCAGGATTGCGAAGGTATACGCACCTCACGAGACAATGCTCGAGGATGAGGAAAGAACAAGGCCGCAAGCCGACGCCGAGGAGACAGACTTGCCCCACGAGATGGCAAAAGATTGGTACCACAGTAACACGAGAGAGGGTGCAAAACAAAACGCCCTCTCGACTTGTGGAGATAGAACGACTGAGGACGAGGCCAAGATACCGATCGCGGGGTCGGAACGTTGGGACCAGCGGTTTCGGGAACGATAGCCCGAAACTCCAGACATTGGAGAAGCAAGCCCAGGCGGGGCTTGCGCGATCGGTAAGAAGACGACCACCGACCCCGAGGAGCCGGTGGCTACGGACAAGGGCGTAAAATGGACGGGGGATTCTTCGCGTCTTCCCACACTTGCTCCCGCGACGATGGCAGTCGGGCCCGAGCGCCCACGTGAGCCCCAAGAGGAGGAAGGGGGCGGCGAGAGACCGGGAATCACCGGTGAGACAATACGGGGAAGGAACGGTGTCGCGGAGTTTCGCGTTCACATGTAGGAAGAGGCGGGACCACGGGGGTCTTGGACCAAGGAGAGAGAGAGAGAGAGAGAGAGAGAGAGAGAGAGATGCAAGCTCACAGGAAGAGATTAAGAGCAAGGAAACAAGAATCCGATTACTATAGTCAATAGCTTACAACTCGAACAGTTACAACCGGCAACCCGGTAATGGACCCGACACGGGGTCCTACTCATGCACACCGACGACAACCACACGTCTCGAAGAAACAAAAGGGGAAAAGGGGAGAGAGAGACTCTGTTGGAAGCACACGAGCTATCCACGAAGCGGAGGCAACGAACTCCCGACACCCACAGAGAATGACGATCGGAGGAGAGAGAGCTCGACACTCAGTTCTGCAGCAGCACTTCGTCCTCGCCAACGCGTGCCCCCCCCTTTCCTCCTTCTCTCCTCTCCTTTTATAATTCCCCCAAAAAGGGGTGCCCCCTTTCCCTAGTCAAATCGCTTTATTCCTTGTCCCTTCTGACAGAGATACGCACAATCCCTCCTAATAAATGTGCACTACCTAGTATTTACATAAGTTGATCCAATATCAAAATATCAATTCATGCGCCCATCCGTGTAAGAGCCGGTTCATGCACCTTTTTCTCCGATTCCGCCTATGCCCGGTTTTCTTCACGACATCCACCCCCACCAAACCGTGCATCCACCGGCATGCGCCAGAGACGGGTAGATACCGAAGAAAACCGGCTTCACTCGTCGTTCTCAGATTCTCCGTCGGGCCCAAACTGATCGTCGTTGTCGCTCCTGCTCGCAGGCTTCGGCCCGTCTTCGAACCGCTTCTTGAACGCTTTGATCCGCTTCCCGGCCACCAGCACCGCTAACCGTGTCCCGTCGAGTTCCGCGAGGTGGTACGTGCCGTTGTCGTTCGTGCTCATCACCATGTAGGGCCCGAACCATCTCCTAGCGAACTTTTGCACCACCTTGTGCTGATTGTCGAGGCTGTTGTCGTATACCAAGACCCAGTCGCCTTCGTCGATCTTCTTTGGTCGCAACCGGTGCGTCCGGTTGAACCGGGTCTTGTTCCGCTCCCTTGCCGCTCGCAACCTTCCCTTCGCCTGTTTCACGTCGTCCGGCCTCCGCTCGAGTTGCCAAATCCGCGCCGCCAGCAACTCCTCCCGGCTCATCTTGTCCTTCCAATCTACCGCCGCCCATGAAGAAACCGTTCGTTCCACCGGCATGATCGGCTTCTGTCCGTACATCAGCTCTGTCGACATAAACCCTGTCACCGAACTGTGCGTAGTTCGGTCCGCCCATAGTGCGTAAGGAAGGAGCCGCGGCCAATTCCCAACCTGCCCTCGGCATGCACGCACCAACGCCTTTACGATCGGCCCGTGCCCACGTTCTACCTTTCCGTTCGCCTCCAGATTGTACGTCGTAGTGAGGGAGAGTTTGACGCCTAGCCGGTCAAACAACTCCTCAGCTTCCTGCGCATCCAACTCTCCCTGGTCCACCACGATCCACCCGACACACCCGTACCGACACACTACCTCTTCGATCAGGAACCGACATACCGTCGCGTTTGTCTTCTTTTGCAGTGCACGGCCTTCCACCTGGTTCGTTAAGTCTTCCCGTGCAAGCACCAAGTATCGCATCTGTCCTACTCCCATCGACATTGTCACCAAGTCCACCATCCACTTGAAATGAACCGTAGGCGGGTAGGTCGGGTGTAGCTCGTCCCGGTGTCGGACTATGGAGTGCATCTGACAGCTTTCGCAAGCCGTTACGAACCGATGCACGTCTTGGTAAAGCCCCGGCCACCAGTACTTCTCCTTCAGCTTCTCGAACGTGGCCCACGTTCCGCGGTGCCCAGCCCAGGGACTGTTGTGAAATGCTGCCAGTAGTTCCTCTTGTTCTTCTTTCTTTGTCACTACTCGGAGCGGGATGCCGTTTCTCTTCTTTGGGTGCCTCCATATGCACTTGTCCCGCAAGAAGAATCGGTACGCCTTCTTCTGTACCCGGCTCGCCTCTTCTCTCGTCCATGCTGCGTCCGGCGTCATCGTCCGTAGGAACCTCCCAATTTGGAGCCACTCCCCGTCGTACCTGCTTTCGTCAAATTCGTTAAGCGCCGGAGTGTCCCTTTCCCTCGTCGCTACGTTAGCCGACCCGAAGAAGTCCTCATCGAATTCTTCATCATTCGTAACCATGCCCGTCTTCATCGTTGAACCTTGGTCTTGAAAGCATGTCAGCCATGGCGTTATCCTTTCCGAAGATGTGCCTAATCTCCGGGTTTAGGGACTTAATGTACGCTATCCACCGGAGCATTGCTAGGTCCGGCGTCGCGCATCCGGAAACCATGCCGAGTATCGGCAGGCAGTCCGTCTGGATGATCACCTCCGTCCTGATCAGATAGTCCTTGTCAGCCTTGACTGCCGAAACAATACCCAAAAGCTCGTGCTTAACTTGGGCATATCCTCGTTGCCATTCGCTCAATACCTTTGCCCCGAACCGGATCGGGAATCGTACGCCATCCTTGTCCTCCTGACTGATTACCCACCCGATCCCGGTCGGGCTCGTGTCCACTGTCACGCAGATGGGAACACCCTCGCCGTAAATTGCTTTACGGAGGGGCCGACGCTACCCTAAGTGCTTCCTTTAGTCTCCGGACCGACTCCGTGTGCTCCGTCCTCCACTTGAACCCACGCCCTTTCTTCAATAGCCCGTAGAGAGGCTACGCAACATGCGCATAGTGCGGAATCCAGATGTGGTAGAACGCGCATGATCCCAAGAATCTACGGACCTCCCTGACAGACCTGCAATCGTCCCTCATCGCCAAGATGGCCTCCACCTTTGCTGGAGACGGTTTCCTACCGTAGGGCCCGCACAGGTGTCCGACCACCAAGATCTCCAACTGCCCGAACGCCGATTTTTCTCCGGAGAAGGTGAGTCGTGTGTTTTTGAGCTTCTGCAGCACTTTCTCGCAGTCGTTGATGTGGTTCACGACGAACCTCCGGCATCCGTCTGGCCCGACAGTGTCGTTCGTGTCTTCCACTGGACACCCCTTTATCGGGATCTCGTCCAAGAATGGCATGGTGATGTCCGGGATGCAGTCCCTGAGCACCTTGTTCATTGCGTTCACCATATGCGCCACCGAATTCGTCCCGCCTTGTGGTAAGGTACACATCCGTACTAGGCCGAGAGGGGTTCGCATCGTCGTGATATCCCTGCTCTCGATTGCTAGCTGGAACTGGTCGTACCCCGAGTATAAGTCACCGACCGAATAGATCGACCTTCCAGCGAAGGCCTCCGCGAACTCGTCTATGGTTGGTCCGATTCCTGCGTTACGGATGGTCACCTTGTTGACCGGTTGTAGGTCCTGAATGAAGCGCAACATGTCGTTCTTCTTTGGCACCGTAAACCACCGGTTCGAATACGGGGCACTCGACGGTTCGAGGATGCCCATCTCCACCTTTTGCTTCAGAAGCTCCATCAACTTCGGGATGTGAGCCCTCGACAGCGGAATCGGTTTGAGATTCCACGATACATGCGGTACCGTGAAGATCACCATCGGTTCAACAATCGTCGGGTCCACGCACCCGATATCCTCCGGCGAGAACGCGAAGGCTTTCCCATGCCTTCCGAGCATTCTCCAAAACCTTGTTGGGATTTCGGTCCCTCCGGATGGGATGTCCGGAGATGAATGACGGCAAGCCCGGTTGCGGTTACGGAACCGGAGGATGAAGAGTACCCGGCATGAAGCCGGATGAAGAGTACCCGGCTACGGATCCGGATGATGAAGACCCCGGCTACGGAGCCGGATGATGAAGACCCCGGCTACGGAGCCGGATGACGAATGTACCCGGAGAGAGATCCGGATGCGGGGACATATTTGTGAATATGTTTGCCAAGGGCCCTTGAGGCTATATTTGTAAATAGCCCGAAAGTCATATGTGTATAAATATGACTTAGGGCAAACAGTTTACAGTCTGTTGCTCATTTTTTCTGTTTTCCACTTAGAGGGAGTGAAGTGAGAGCAGCCGAGAGAGAGTGAGAGAGAGAGAGAGACGAAGAGGTCGTTGCCTCTGTGTATTACCGCCGCCTGTGGCGAGGACAGCGAGCTCAAGGTCGTCGCCTTGCAGCTCGCCATTGTACATTCCCTACGTATAGTGATAGTTGGAGTTTGAGGACTCCCGTGGTTTTTCCCATTTAGGGTTTTCCACGTAAAACATCCTGTGTACTCTTCTCTCCATTGTCTTCGTGCATTTTGTATTTCCTGTTTTCTGTGAGTTGATCCTATTCCTCGGTTGTGGCCGAGCACTGTGTTTAACAAAGCAAGCCCGGTTGCGGTTACGGAACCGGAGGATGAAGAGTACCCGGCTACGGATCCGGATGATGAAGACCCCCGGCTACGGAGCCGGATGATGAAGACCCCGGCTACGGAGCCGGATGACGAATGTACCCGGAGAGAGATCCGGATGCGGGGACATATCTGTGAATATGTTTGCCAAGGGCCCTTGAGGCTATATTTGTAAATAGCCCGAAAGTCATATGTGTATAAATATGACTTAGGGCAAACAGTTTACAGTTTGTTGCTCATTTTTTCTGTTTTCCACTTAGAGGGAGTGAAGTGAGAGCAGCCGAGAGAGAGTGAGAGAGAGAGAGAGACGAAGAGGTCGTTGCCTCTGTGTATTACCGCCGCCTGTGGCGAGGACAGCGAGCTCAAGGTCGTCGCCTTGCAGCTCGCCATTGTACATTCCCTACGTATAGTGATAGTTGGAGTTTGAGGACTCCCGTGGTTTTTCCCATTTAGGGTTTTCCACGTAAAACATCCTGTGTACTCTTCTCTCCATTGTCTTCGTGCATTTTGTATTTCCTGTTTTCTGTGAGTTGATCCTATTCCTCGGTTGTGGCCGAGCACTGTGTTTAACAAAGTGGTATCAGAGCGACGGTAACACAGAAAATGGAAGGCGGCGGTAGTGGGCCTCCGGGCATGATGGTGTTGAACTCACAGAACTACGCCGACTGGAAGATAAAGATGGAAGACCTTCTCATCGTCCGAGACCTGTACGAACCGATCGACAATGCTGAGATACCGAAGGGGGTAATAGAGTCGGAGTGGAAGCTCCTGAACCGGAAAGCCGTAGCGACGATCCGGCAATATGTCGATGTAAGTGTCCTGCAACATGTGGCGAACGATACGAACGCCTATGAGATGTGGCAGAAGCTGTCCAGACTGCATGAGAGGAAGAATGCTCTGACCCGGACCTCCCTGATGAGGAAGATAGTGAATCTTAAGTACCGGGACGGCGAGAGCATGGTCGAACACGTCAGCACGTTCATGGCATTCGTGAACCAGCTTGCGGCGATCAAGTTCCCGTTGGATGACGCAATGCAAGCCATCATGCTGATGTGTACCCTTCCGGAGAGCTGGGAGAACTTGGTAGTTACTCTCAGCACCTCCTGTAAGGAAGAGAACTTGTCTTTACTAACGGTAAAGACAAGTATTCTAAATGAAGAAGCGCGTCGGAGAGATAAAGAACCGGCCTCCGACTCGAAGGCGCTGCTTACCGAATCGGAACGGGGAAGACAACGGAACCGGAGTCCGCAAAGACGGGAGAAGTCGGGGACACGGTCGCAGTCGAGGGGAAGACCTACATGCTTCTACTGTGGGAAGCCGGGGCACTTCCAGAAGAACTGTCGGCATTTCCGGAAAGACAACGGAACCGACGGTACCGATTCGAAGAAGTCACCGGAGCGAAACGGTGCATACCGGGGAGCCACGGACCGGAGAGGTCCGGATCAGCGAGGGCAGGACCGGAAAGGAACGACGGCACTCGCGGCAAGTGAAGAAGAGATAATGCTCATTACCGAAGAGACGGAGCTGAACCTTGCCGGTGAAGAGATGACCTGGGTGGTCGATTCCGGAGCGTCGTTCCACCTGACCCCGAAGAAGAAATACTTCTCATCCTACACAGCCGGTGAGCACGGCTGTGTCCGGATGGGAAATGAAGGTACATGCCGGATTGTCGGCATAGGAGACGTGTGGCTGATGACATCAACCGGATGCAAGATGCTGCTGAAGGATGTTCGACACGTTCCGGAGGTTCGATTGAGCCTGATTTCGGCCGGGAGGCTAGACGATGAAGGCTACACGGGTAGCATCCGGAACGGTGTCATGAAGTTCAGCAAAGGGAGCCTGATAGTGGCTCGGGCCCGGAAGGTCAACACACTGTACCTGATGAATTCCCGGCTATGTCCGGAGGAGCTGAACGTGGCAGCTGACACTACCGGTGAGCTGTGGCACAAGAGACTGTGCCACATGAGCGAGAAGGGGATGAAGAGGCTTGCCGAAGACAACCTGATACCGGTAAAGCACGTACAACTGGGGAAGTGTACCGACTGTCTGGCCGGTAAGCAAAACCGGACCTCCTTCCGCTCAAGACCACCGATGAGACGTAGTGTACCATTGGAGTTGGTACACACTGATGTGTGTCAGGTAGAAACGAAGTCACATGGCGGAGCCCAGTACTTCGTAACATTCATAGATGACCATAGCCGGAAGCTGTGGACGGCACCGTTGAAGACAAAGGACCAAGTATTGTCCGTCTTCAAAGAACTCCACGCGAGAGTGGAAAGAGAATCCGGCAAGAAGCTGAAAGCACTACGAGCGGATAACGGAGGAGAATACCGAGGGCAATTCGAGGAGTATTGCCGTTCGATGGGAATCCGGCTCGAGTTTACTGTGCCGAAGACGCCGGAACTGAACGGGCTGGCCGAGAGGATGAACCGGACCATAATGGAGAGGGTCCGGAGTATGCTGGCGCATGTGAAATTACCCAAGGGTTTTGGGCTGAGGCAATGTCGACGGCGACATACGTGATAAACAGATCACCCTCAGTACCTTTGGACGGAGACACGCCGCAGAGAGTGTGGACCGGTAGGACACTTCCTTACCGGTCCACACTTTCTGCAGCGTGTCTCCGTCCAAAGGTACTGAGGGTGATCTATTTATCACATACGTCGCCGTCGACATTGCCTCAGCCCAAAATCCCTTGGGTAATTTCGCATGTGCTAGCATACTCCGGACCCTCTCCATTATGGTCCGGTTCATCCTCTTGGCCAGCCCGTTCAGTTCCGGCGTCTTCGGCACAGTAAACTCGAGCCGGATTCCCTTCGAGCGACAGTACTCTGCGAACTGCCCCCGGTATTCCCCTCCGTTATCCGCTCGTATCGCTTTCAGCTTCTTGCCGGATTCTCTTTCCACTCTCGCGTGGAGTTCTTTGAAGACGGACAATACTTGGTCCTTTGTCTTCAATGGTGCCGTCCACAGCTTCCGGCTATGGTCATCTATGAATGTTACGAAGTACTGGGCTCCGCCATGTGACTTCGTTTCTACCTGACACACATCAGTGTGTACCAACTCCAATGGTACACTACGTCTCGTCGGTGGCCTTGAGTGGAAGGAGGTTCGGTTCTGTTTACCGGCCAGGCAATCGGTA